>NW_023996338.1:0-48133 GCF_015586225.1 Lucilia sericata | reverse complement strand
CTACGTTTCAATACCTGTTAAAAACTGGAGATGAGTAGTTCTTTTGGCGGGGAATCCTTATCTTGCTAGAAAATGAGAAAAGAATGCTATATGATTGCAAAAAGTCTTAAATGCTCTGACCCCCTTCTGGCACGAAAAGTGCCAATCCTCTTAAAGAAATTTCATATAAATTGGGTACAACCGATACTTCCTCACGTATGCTTAGACGTATGAGAATCGGTACAGTATCAATTGCTGCACTCAATATTTAAGTGTATACCACCCACATTCATCATGGGAGCAACGTTATTTCAGATAGGGACACTGATAGCAAAATTCTAAGGAACTACATCGGGAAAAGTGAGTTTCTGAACGTCGAAAGCTAATAACTTCATAGAATACTTCGTAAAAGAGAGCACAACAGGCCCGATAGCGGTCTAGGTGTATTTCATCGGATCTGATGTATAATTTAAAAGAATTTGTAATTTGAATGGACCTCAGACATTCGAAAGATATTTCGTGTTAAACGCTGAACATTATGCTTGGTATTAGGTGTCATTACTTAAAACAACCACTATTAAATTTACTAGATCACAAATAATGGATCTAGAATTTAGGAACTCAGAATGCTATATCGAATCAGAAGCAAATTCTGATAGTGAACTTAGTTCCTAAACTTTTTGCTCCTTATCAAAATATCATCCAAACAATAATAACGTGGACTGTCAACTGACAATAATCACCATTATCGCCAATCAATCTTTCACGTGGAATGTGTTCCTTTTTCACGTGAAAAATTCCACTGTTGTGAAATTTTTTAATGAAATTTTGTAAACAATAAACAGTTGTTGCATACAAAATCAAATATTATGAATGAATTGTTCACAGCAAGTTTGCGATAGCAATTTTCAGTTCGAGGGAAATGAAAATTTAAAATTTTCGGATATTATCTGGGACATATAATTATTTTCCTAGACATAATGTATATCAATTGAGAGGTCTTTCTCATTTGATATACATATATCATAGCACCCGAAAGAAATATATTCAAAATTCTAGAAAATTCCAGAGTTTGACAAATACCTCTGTTGTGTATGAACTGGTTTTGCTTATTTTCAGTAGCTAACTTTTAGAAAGCATGACTGATAGAATTCTTAAAGATTTGGATGCCAAAGATATCTAGGGTTTTAAACATACATAGCGTCATCGCCTATGTTGGATAATCTCGTACATATTTTTTTTTTTTCAGACGTAAAGCGTATCAAGTGAAAGGTCTTTCTTTTGACATGCATATTGCTTCATAGCATCCGAAATATATTCAAAATTTTGGATTATTTTTCGAATTTTGCTCATATTTCCATGATTCATAAACAGATTTTATTGATTTTCAATAGAAAACTTCTCGAAATTATGACTGATAGAATTCTTAAAGATTTGGATTCAATAGGTTATCTAGGGTCTTCACAAAATTGTTTTAAACAAACATGCGTACATCGCTAAATCGACTTCGTTAACTAGAAATATGTATACTTTATAGAAATCGAAAACTATATTGTGGAAATTTCAAACGGAATAACAAACATATACCCTCCTCCTTATGAGGCTTTCTTATTTCCAAAAACTGAATAAAAATTTCAACACTTGTTGCAATTTCAAAATAAATTATACACAAAAAATGCCAAAATATTTCCCATTAAATTAAAAAACAAACCAAAAAACTTAAAAATCAAATAATACACTAACGATTGATATCTATACAGTTCTAAGGCCATTATTTTGGATTTAAATATAAAATTTTTATTTTCTGATTGTTGGAAAAATAAAATCCTTTTAAATCCAAAGTTTAATTTATTGTTGTTTTTTATATTTATGAATTATTTGTTTAATAAATAACGTGGAATATATTAAAAATTTAAATTTTGTGGGACGGGTATTTGGCGCAACAATTTGAAAAAAGGCACGATTGTGTAAAGTTTATTTATTTGTTCTCATATATATTTTTTTAAAAAGTATTTTTTGATTGAGTTTTTAAAGGATGTGTGGAGTATTTTGTTGTTGGCTCTTGTGATTTAAAAAACTAACATTTGTTATTTTTTTTTTTTTTTTTTGAAATGGTTGTTTGATTTTGTTAGTTTTGATTACTAAAGGCATAATTGTGAGTTAAGACAAAACTTTTCTTCATATTTAATATAATAATTTTTTAAATTTGTGTTTGTTTTTCTTTGCTTCTAAATACATATATAAAGAGGAAATAATATTAATATTTATAATAAATATTATTATTATAAGTATTTGGTTGGTAAGGCATTTTATAATTATATATGTAAATGAATTTAGTGAATACTATTATTGTGTCAGTTTTCGTTTTGTTTTAATCAATAGTAAACACAAAATTGTTGTTGTTAATTTTTTTTTCATTTGCTTCAACAAACTAAGACATTTTTAAACCCAAATTTAAATAATTTTTTCTTTGTAATTGGTAATAATAAAAATTAAAAAAATATATAAGATTTTATGTTTTTTTTTTTGTGTGTTATTTTAAATTTTAATGGCACTATATTTAGGCGAGCTTTCGAAAAGCTTAGATTATAATCATTCCAATACGTTTTTTAGATTGACATCTAAATTGGTATTCTATTCTAGAATGACTATTTAAAGTTAACATAATGCACATATGGTGAAATTGCTCTTAAAAAAACTAAAGTCGTTTTTTTTAGAAATTTTATAAGATTTTGTTTTATAAAATATTCAGACTTTAGTTTTTGAGTATGCATATTTAACTAAGAAAATTATAAGAGAGTTTAGAAAATTGAACTAATATACAAGAAATTGAAAGTAAAAGAGATTTATTTGAGAAATATTTTGGCTTTTTGAAAATAATTTCTTTTTAGAAAAGTTTAGTGGAAATTTTTTATTGTTATTTTTGGGAAATTATGTATAAAGTTTTGAAATTGTAATTTTATACATCACTGATAAGAACGGTATGTAAGTAAATAATGCCTCTAATAAGGAAAATAAGACCTCAGATTATTGGCTATTTAGACTAATCTATAGTCTAGTTTCTAGTCCCTAGATTCTAGTCCCTAGTATAATCTATAGTGTAGTCTATAGTCTAGTCCACAGTCTAGTTTATAGTCTAGTCTAGAGTCTACTCTATATTCTAGTCTAAGTCTAGTCTAGAGACTACTCTATAATCTAGCCCACAGTCTAGTCCACAAACTAGTATATAGACTAGTCTATAATCTAGTCCATAGTTTAGTCTATAGTCTAGTCCATAGTCTAGTTTATAGCCTAGTCTATAGTCTAGTCTATTGTTTAGTCTATTGTCTAGTCTATCGTTTAGTCTATAGTCTTGTCTATAGTCTATTCTTCATTCCAGTCTAGTCTATAGTCCAGTCTATAGTCTAATCTATAGTATAGTCTATAGTCTAGTCTATAGTCTAATCTATAGTCCAGTCTATAGTCTAGTCTATAGTCTAGTGTAATCTATAGTCTAGTCTAGTCTATAGTCTAGTCTATAGTCTAGTGTAATCTATAGTCTAGTCTAGTCTATAGTCTAGTCTATAGTCTAGTCTATAGTCTATAGTCTAGTCTATAGTCTAGTCTATAGTCTAGTCTATAGTCTAGTCTATAGTCTAGTCTATAGTCTAGTCTCTAGTCTAGTCTCTAGTCTAGTCTAAAGTCTAGTCTATAGTCTAGTCTATAGTCTAGTCTATAGTCTAGTCTATAGTCTAGTCTATAGTCTAGTCTATAGTCTAGTCTATAATCTAGTCTATAGTCTAGTCTATAGTCTGGTCTATAGTCTAGTCTATAGTCTAGTCTATAGTCTAGTCTATAGTCTAGTCAATAGTCTAGTCTATAGTCTAGTTTATAGTCCAGTCTATAGTCTAGTCTATAGTCTAGTCTATAGTCCAGTCTATAGTCCATAGTCTAGTTTATAGTCTAGTCTATAGTCTTGTCTGTAGTCTTGTCTGTAGTCTACTCTATAGTCTAGTCTATAGTCTAGTCTATAGTCTAGTTATAGTCTAGTTATAGTCTAGTCTATAGACTAGACTATAGACTAGTCTATAGTCTAGTCTATAGTCTAGTCTATAGTCTAGTCTATAGTCTAGTCTATAGTCTAGTCTATAGTCTAGTCTATAGTCTAGTCTATAGTCTAGTCTATAGTCTAGTCTATAGTCTAGTCTATAGTCTAGTCTATAGTCTAGTCTATAGTCTAGTCTATAGTCTAGTCTATAGTCTAGTCTATAGTCTAGTCTATAGTCTAGTCTATAGTCTAGTCTATAGTCTAGTCTATAGTCTAGTCTATAGTCTAGTCTATAGTCTAGTCTAGTCTATAGGCTAGTCTAGTCTATAGTCTAGTCTAGTCTATAGTCTAGTCTAGTCTAGTCTAGTCTATAGTCTAGTCTAGTCTAGTCTATAGTCTAGTCTAGTCTAGTCTAGTCTAGTCTAGTCTAGTCTAGTCTAGTCTATAGTCTAGTCTAGTCTATAGTCTAGTCTAAGTCTAGTCTATAGTCTAGTCTATAGTCTAGTCTATAGTCTAGTCTATAGTCTAGTCTATAGTCTAGTCTATAGTCTAGTCTATAGTCTAGTCTATAGTCTAGTCTATAGTCTAGTCTATAGTCTAGTCTATAGTCTAGTCTATAGTCTAGTCTATAGTCTAGTCTATAGTCTAGTCTATAGTCTAGTCTATAGTCTAGTCTATAGTCTAGTCTATAGTCTAGTCTATAGTCTAGTCTATAGTCTAGTCTATAGTCTAGTCTATAGTCTAGTCTATAGTCTAGTCTATAGTCTAGTCTATAGTCTAGTCTATAGTCTAGTCTATAGTCTAGTCTATAGTCTAGTCTATAGTCTAGTCTATAGTCTAGTCTATAGTCTAGTCTATAGTCTAGTCTATAGTCTAGTCTATAGTCTAGTCTATAGTCTAGTCTATAGTCTAGTCTATAGTCTAGTCTATAGTCTAGTCTATAGTCTAGTCTATAGTCTAGTCTATAGTCTAGTCTATAGTCTAGTCTATAGTCTAGTCTATAGTCTAGTCTATAGTCTAGTCTATAGTCTAGTCTATAGTCTAGTCTAGTCTATAGTCTAGTCTAATCTATAGTCTAGTCTATAGTCTAGTCTAATCTATAGTCTAGTCTAATCTATAGTCTAGTCTAGTCTATAGTCTAGTCTATAGTCCGGTCCACAGTCTAGTCCATAGTCTCGTCTATTGTCTAGTCTATAGTCCAATTTTCCATGCCTGATCTACAATATAATTTTGCGAGTCAATTAAGATATGGTTGTATGTTTGTTAAAATCAATTTCCAAAATATTCCAAGAAACTTCGGTATCCAAATCTTCAATAATTCTATCAGACATGTTTTTGAAAAGTTTTCTATTTAAAAGCAGAAAAATCGGTCCATTAATATCAGAGAAATTTTCTTATAACCATAAAGAAATCTTAATACTTAATTACAATTTCTCTTGCAATACGGAACCTGATTCGACCCGTCCTTTATATTATAAGCAAATAATCACAATAGCAACAATTTGCTATCACGATTATTCCATTAACTGTACATTTACAGTTGTTGTTATTTGGGATTTCATTTGTGAACTGTTTGCAAAATTTTACGAACGTGCACAAACATACATTTTACAATCAACGAATACCATTAATGTTAATATGTATAACAATTACATTAAATAACGTTTCAATAACTTACATACTTTAAGGAGCTTGTAACATTTAAGTTAACATTACAATAATGTAAAAATCTAACAGTGTAAAGGTGAAATATGTTTGTTACTATTCTGCTGTAATAATAATCTAACAAGAAATTAAGTTGGAATCGTTTTTATCAAATTGAGAAACTAATGAAAATAACACTGGCTAATAAAATTTGAAAAAAGACTCCGAATTTCTCCAATACCTCAGTTTTTTGAGATATAAAGATATGCTTTTAAAAATTTTCCATCATTATAAAGAAGTTGATATAAATTTATAACATATTTCATACTAAATTTTTCGAAAAATACTTTTAATAAAAAAGTTTTAATTACATACCAGGATTACTTAATAAAAGCCAATTGTTGGAAATGAATATACTTTTCTTGATAAATCGCCATTGCCATTCAATCATTAAGACCTTTTGTTTCTTAAATGCTGTTGTTTACAAATTCTGTTTTGAACACCCTTTTTTTTCTTGTGTTTTTCGAGTTTACAAAAATTCTGCTAATGAATGCATTCAATTGCTCTGCTATCATTTTAACACTTATGGGAGTATTTATAATACAACCTGTATGGCTGACCTATAGAATGAATGAAAAATAAATCAGAATTTTAATTAAGTGAATGATATGAAATTGAGAAAAAAACATGCCGTATTCAAAAACGATTACACAGGCCAATTAGATTTGAAAAAAGGATTGAATTGCGCTGAATTACAATTTCTCCATTGCAAGCTTTAGGTTAAGTAATAATAACATATTTCTCGCTGTTATAACTTCTCAAATATATCCAAAAACGAGTTTTTTTTCACTTAAGAACATGATCAAGAACCTGGGAGGTTACTCTGTAGTTCGATTGAAAAGAAAAAGCTTTCGAAACACAGTGTAAATAGCACACAAATTCCAAAATTTTTGCTTTCAAATCGAATTACAAATCCCTTGATGAGATTTAGAACTTCTGTTGCCAGAATAGTTGGCCTGAGTGAGTTAATATCGTTTTTGAACGTGCTAAATATTTTGTTAGCTAAAATGTTAATCAAAAATATTATAAAAATAAACAGACTTATTGATAGCTTTTACCAAATCAGGCTCAAATGTCTTTTTGAATTAGTTTCCAGATGTTAATTTTCATTGTTTTTAAAATGCTTAAGGGATCAATTAGCATTTTAGATAACGATTTTAAATAGTTTCTTATAGAAATAAGGAGTAATGCCTCATCTCATTTTATATTAAAAACTATATATCTCCTAAGATACAGGCCTATTCGGAATAATAAGCTTCCTGGCAGTTTGTTCACTCTCTTATACCTAAAGCATGCAAAAGGGAACAATATTCCGGCAAAAAATAATTCATAATTGGCCTGAATAAACCTCTTCTTGTTACAAAATTTAGCAAATTAACAAATAATTTAGATAATTACAAATTTGTCTGTGATGATAAAGTCTTGAGCGGTGTAGAAACAAAAGCAGTAAACTCCATTTCATTCATGATCTTAACTAAAAAACTTTCGATTCGATTTTCCAGCAATCTTCAAAGTGAACTTGTTTCAAAACTTGCTTTAAATCTTCTTTTAAATGAACATAAAGTTTTTTCTTATTCAAATCGAAAAAATATAGAAATGGAGATTGCTGACTTTGTTTCTACAAACCTCATCACTTGGTAGTTAACATATTTGTAAAATATAAAAGAAATTAAGCTTTAAATAGGAAAAGTTGTTCTAGTCCTATAAAATCTTTGCGATGTTTTTGTTATTTTAGCATTTTGTTTACTACATTGCATAGCTTTTTAACAACATCTATAATATTAAACAAAAAACACTTTTAGACAAAAATTTTGCTAGATTTTTGTTTACCATTAATGACAATTCTAAAAAACACATTTTTGTTCTCTCATTTTCTACATAAATTACTATAAATATAAAACATTTAAATACAATTTGGAAATTTTAAATAAATACATGAAATACATGAATAATATGATTTGTGTGTTTTTTTAATATTTGTTTATTTTAATTGTTAATTTTGGATTTCTTAATATTTTTTTTTTC
Organism: Lucilia sericata; assembly: GCF_015586225.1. Classification (NCBI taxonomy): domain Eukaryota; kingdom Metazoa; phylum Arthropoda; class Insecta; order Diptera; family Calliphoridae; genus Lucilia; species Lucilia sericata. Next base: position 40,398 of record NW_023996338.1, on the reverse strand, counting down.
TCTATACAACAACTAATTCAAAATCAGTCAGTTTTATGTTAAAAAAAAAACTTTATATATTAAACAAATTATATAAATGTTAAGCAGAAAACAAAACAAAATTTACCCATAAATTAATAAATAAAGTATATATAAATGTATTTTAAAAAATAACACTTAAAAATAAAATAAAAATAATAATAAAAAAAGAAAAAAAAATAATAATAATGGTAACAATTATTGTTTTGTTTCATATTAAACTAAAAGAAAAAACTAAAATATAAAATTTTTACAATAGAGCTTAAAAATAAAACAAAAGTACATTAAAAAAATAAACAAAATAAAATCTTAGAAAATGACAATCGTTTGTTTTTAAGTAACTTATCATTAGACTATTTTGTTTAGTTTAAAATTACTACTAATGCTATGTTTGTGGTATTTTTTTTATTTTGTTAATTTTATAAATTAATACATAAATAATTATTATATTTAAATTATTTCCTTTTACTGTTGTTGTTGTTGGTTTTGGACAAGGTTAATCTAATTTTTCAGTTTTTTTTTTCGCTAAGTTTTTTTATATATGATTTTTTTTTGTATGTGTTTAAATTTATATTTGGTAGAGCTTAAATATTAAGAGTTTCTAAAAACTAATTTAATTTAGTTTAAATTTAATTTAAAATAATTAAAATATTTTTGTTTGTTTTATTTTTTTGTTGTTTATAATTAGTATTATTAAATTAATTAATTTTATTTCTTTTTGGCCGCTTTTTTCTCCGCCTTGCGTATGGCCTTTTCACGTTCTCGTCGCTCACGTTCCTGATCTTTGCGTTCCTTTTCAATGCTGGCCTTGAGATCTTTAAGTCGTCGTTTTAAACGATGCTTATCGTCGCCGGTAACGCCCAACGTTTTTAAATCTTTCGAATCTAAAGATAACAAAGCGCCACCTTCGACATTGTGCTCTTTGAAAACGGGTATATAACGTTCCATTTCAATGCCCAAAAGCCAATGGCCAACCTAGTAGGAAAAAGAAGCATGGAAAATTTAAATATTGACATAATATTAACTGCTAGATAAAATCTAGTTTAGGTCCAGTTCAGTTGTAGTTCAATTCTAGTTCAGTTCTAGTTCAGTTCTAGTTCTAGTTCAGTTCTAGTTCAGTTCTAGTTCAGTTTAGTTCAGTCTAGTTCCAGTTCTAGTTCAGTTCTAGTTCAGTTCTAGTTCAGTTCTAGTTCAGTTCTAGTTCAGTTCTAGTTCAGTTCTAGTTCAGTTCTAGTTCAGTTCTAGTTCAGTTCTAGTTCAGTTCTAGTTCAGTTCTAGTTCAGTTCTAGTTCAGTTCTAGTCAGTTCTGTTCAGTTCTAGTTCAGTTCTAGTTCAGTTCTAGTTCAGTTCTAGTTCAGTTCTAGTGCAGTTCTAGTTCAGTTCTAGTTCAGTTCTAGTTCAGTTCTAGTTCAGTTCTAGTTCAGTTCTAGTTCAGTTCTAGTTCAGTCTAGTCAGTTCTAGTTCAGTTCTAGTTCAGTTCTAGTTCAGTTCTAGTTCAGTTCTAGTTCCAGTTCTAGTTCAGTTCTAGTTCAGTTCTAGTTCAGTTCTCGTTCAGTTCTAGTTCAGTTCAGTAGTTCAGTTCTAGTTCAGTTCTAGTTCAGTTTCTAGTTCAGTTCTAGTTCAGTTCTAGTTCATTCTAGTTCAGTTCTAGTTCAGTTCTAGTTCAGTTCTAGTTCAGTTCTAGTTCAGTTTCTAGTTCAGTTCTAGTTCAGTTCTAGTTCAGTTCTAGTTCAGTTCTAGTTCAGTTCTAGTTCAGTTCTAGTTCAGTTCTAGTTCAGTTCTAGTTCAGTTCTAGTTCAGTTCTAGTTCAGTTCTAGTTCAGTTCTAGTTCATTAGTTTCATTCTAGTTCAGTTCTAGTTCAGTTCTAGTTCAGTTCTAGTTCAGTTCTAGTTCAGTTCTAGTTCAGTTCTAGTTCAGTTCTAGTTCAGTTCTAGTTCAGTTCTAGTTCAGTTCTAGTTCAGTTCTAGGTTCAGTTCTAGTTCAGTTCTAGTTCAGTTCTAGTTCAGTTCTAGTTCAGTTCTAGTTCAGTTCTAGTTCAGTTCTAGTTCAGTCTAGTTCAGTTCTAGTTCAGTTCTAGTTCAGTTCTAGTTCAGTTCTAGTTCAGTTCTAGTTCAGTTTCTAGTTCAGTTCTAGTTCAGTTCTAGTTCAGTTCTAGTTCAGTTCTAGTTCAGTTCTAGTTCAGTTCTAGTTCAGTTCTAGTTCAGTTCTAGTTCAGTTCTAGTTCAGTTCAGTTCAGTTCTAGTTCAGTTCTAGTTCAGTTCTAGTTCAGTTCTAGTTCAGTTCTAGTTCAGTTCTAGTTCAGTTCTAGTTCAGTTCTAGTTCAGTTCTAGTTCAGTTCTAGTTCAGCTCTAGTTCAGTTCTAGTTCAGTTCTAGTTCAGTTCTAGTTCAGTTCTAGTTCAGTTCTAGTTCAGTTCTAGTTCAGTTCTAGTTCAGTTCTAGTTCAGTTCTAGTTCAGTTCTAGTTCAGTTCTAGTTCAGTTCTAGTTCAGTTCTAGTTCAGTTCTAGTTCAGTTCTAGTTCAGTTCTAGTTCAGTTCTAGTTCAGTTCTAGTTCAGTTCTAGTTCAGTTCTAGTTCAGTTCTAGTTCAGTTCTAGTTCAGCTCTAGTTCAGTTCTAGTTCAGTTCTAGTTCAGTTCTAGTTCAGTTCTAGTTCAGTTTTAGTTCAGTTCTAATTCTGTTCAGTTCTGTTCAGTTCTAGTTCTGTTCAGTTCTAGTTCTAGTTCTAGTTCTGTTCAGTTCAGTTCAGTTCAGTTCAAGTTCTAGTTCTGTTCAGTTCTAGTTCAGTGCCAGTTTAGTTATAGTTCATTTTTAATTCTTTTTATAGACAATTTTCGAAAATTTCTCTATTTAGTAGAAAATGTTTCTACTCACCTGCTCTTTGGTCCATTCATGTACCGGTCCTCCTTTATAATTATAAGCCGCTGCCTTACGTTCCGAGAAACTCGAACTTGAACCTGACAAATCTAAACCCCTGCTGGGAGAATAACCGGGTGAAGAGCAACCCGAAGACATACTCGTTGGTGAGGGAGGACCATTGCTATGAGACGAAGTTTGCTGTTGCCATGGTACTGTACCAGGCGGAGATAAAGATTGAGGAATAACTTGTTTAACTTCATTTACACAAAACAATTACGCAATAATCAAGTTAAAGCATTATAAAAATGTTATCAATCCAACAATAAATTTTGTTAGTTAAGAGTTACCAGAATATCATTTATTATTATTATTATTGTTTTCGGTTTCAAATTTTCAAATTTTGTTTTAAAGGCAAGCATGTTAAAGAAAAATATACAACAAAGAAGAGAAAATAAGAAAAGAAAAAGACCGTAAAATAGAGAAAGACAGGAAGAAAGATATTTATATAAATTGTTACACATCACTCACACCTTTGTATTTTTGTATGTTTTGATATAAAAATATGGCTAAATAATACTAATAATATACAATGTATATTGATAATTAATAAGGGTTATAATAAGTTATGTATATTTGATTATGTATATAATAAATATATTTTAAAAATAACAACATTAATTAAAATAAAATATTAACAAAAATTTAACAAACAGAAAAAAACACAACTTATTTTGTTCGGTTAAATATAAAGTAATGTTTTTTTCTTCAAACACTTTTCTTGGCAGGCATTATTATTTATTACAAATTACAACAACACCAATAAAATTTTGTTTATGTTTTTTGTTTTAATTTTAGTAACAAATCAAAATAATTATCATAATTATAAGAAAATAAAATGTTTTTTTTTAGAATTTTGTTAGTTTTTTAGGTGATTGTTTTGGGGAATTTTCAATAATTTTTTATAAACTACTAGTGGGATTTAGTTCTTAGGTTGTTGTGATTTTTTTGGGAATTTATATTTTTTTAATTTAAGTGATTTTTGTTTTATTTAAATTATTTAATTAATGTGATGTGTCACCTTTTGGTTGAGCCTCATTTACTGCTTGTCGTATTTCATTTATTAAAGTTTTACAGTTAATAGCTGCCACTGATTGTGATTTATTTATTTCGGTATAATCATCGCTGGAATGTCGTGATGAGCCATCACCCAGACGTCTGTAATGAAGAAAGATGAATATGAAATGAAATTATTTAAAAAAGAAATTTAAATTAATAACAATTTGAAACTTCATTTTTATTGGAAAGTTTTTTTTTTAGATCTCTTTTATATAAAAAATCGGAAATTTTCGTAAAATTTCTGTTTTTATAGAAAAAATTTGGAAGATTTTTATAAAATTTTTATAAAAAATTTTCGGAAATTTTTCGGAAAATGTCTTTTTTTATAGAAAATTTTCGGAAAATTTCGGTTTTAATAGAAAAAATTCAGTTTTTATAGAAAATTTTCGGTTTTTATAGAAAATTTTCGGAAAATTTCGGTTTTTATAGAAAATTTTCGGTTTTTTATAGAAAATTTTCGGTTTTTATAGAAAATTTTCGGAAAATTTCGGTTTTTATAGAAAATTTTCGGAAAATTTCGGTTTTTATAGAAAATTTTCGGTTTTTATAGAAAATTTTCGGAAATTATCGGTTTTTATAGAAAATTTTCGGAGAATTTCGGAAATTTTCGGTTTTTATAGAAAATTTTCGGAGAATTTTCGGTTTTTATAGAAAATTTTCGGAGAATTTCGGTTTTTATAGAAAATTTTCGGAAAATTTCGGTTTTTATAGAAAATTTTCGGAAAATTTCGGTTTTTATAGAAAATTTCGGTTTTTATAGAAAATTTTCGGAAATTTTCGGTTTTTATAGAAAATTTTCGGAAAATTTCGGTTTTTATAGAAAATTTTCGGAAATTTTCTCTTTTTATAGAAAAAATTTCTCTTTTTATAGAAAATCTCAGCAAAATTTCACTTTATATACAAAATTTTTGTTTTTATAGATAATTTTCGGAAAATTTCTGTTTTTATAGATAATTTTTGGAAAGTTTCTATCTTTATAGATAATTTTCGGAAAATTTCTGTTTTTATAGAAAATTTTCGGAAAATTTCTTTTTTATAGAAAATTTTCGGAAAATTTCTTTTTTATAGAAAATTTTCGGAAATTTCTTTTTTATAGAAAATTTTCGGAAAATTTCTTTTTTATAGAAAATTTTCGGAAAATTTTTCTTTTTATAGAAAATTTCGAAAAAATTTCTCTTTTTATAGAAAATTTTCGAAAATATTTCTCTTTTTATAGAAAATTTTCGGAAAAATTTCTCTTTTTATAGAAAATTTTCGGAAAAATTTCTCTTTTTATAGAAAATTTTCGAAAATATTTCTCTTTTTATAGAAAATTTGCGGAAAATGTCTCTTTTTATAGAAAATTTTCTATTTTTATTGAAAATTTTCGGGAAATTTCTCTTTTTATTGAAAATTTTCGGAAATTTATTCTTTTCTATAAATAATTTTCAAAAAATTGTTCTTTTTGTAGATTTTTTTTTGGAAAAATTTAAAAAAATTATAAAAGGAAATTCAAATTAAATTTTCTTACCTTTCTCTCTCCGTTAATGCTTGATTTAATTGTTCCGTAAATGATGTCGGTGGCAATTTGCCACTTATTATTGCTCCCGTTGGACCGACACGTCGTCGACTCGGATACATCCAATTCTCCGATGATTGTTCGTTTTCCGATAGTTATCGTTCGATCCTAGAATGGAATCATATGAACTATTGAGATCACGGCTGCTAGTACCGAATGTGGTCATGCCACCACGATGAAAATCATTAGGACTAGAAGACGTTTCAATACCGCCGGGTGAGCCCAGAGTATTTTTAAATAATGCCGGCAAACCGGTATGTGAAGCAGATGATGCGGAACTCTTATGATCCTTATGAACTTGAGCATACAATTGATTAATTTGCTGTTCTCTAGTATTGACAGATGATGATGTTGCTGATGATGAGGATGATGTGGAATTAAGTAAAATGGCGGTTGTTGTACCGGCAATAATACCAGCATTACTTGTGCTACTAGTATTATTACTAATACCACCGACGACTACTCCTACTCCAACACTACTAATGCCGCCACCGTTACTACTATTATTACAAATGTTATTGCTATTACTGTTATTGTTACTGTTACTATTATTTAAAATATTGTTACTATTGTTGTGATGGCCGTTACTAATGATATTGTTGTGTTGTTGTTGTAGATGTTGGTGTTGTTGTTGTTGCTGTTGTTGGAGTTGATGCAAACCATTTAAAATATTAAGTTCATGTGTTGACGTGGAATTGTGATGATTATGATGAATATTATTAAGCATTAAGCCAGCAGTAGCTGGAGCAGCAGCAGTCTCATCCTCACTATCATCGAGAGCACAATCAGAGCTACTGTTGCTAAGAGTGCGTTTAGATAAATTGTTAGTGCTGTTGGCAGCTGCTATGGTGACCGCTGTAGTGGCATTCGAGGCACTCGAACTAGTATTGGAATTATTAACCGATGGCAATTGACGATTTGCTAGACCACCACGGGAAGCTAGTTTTAGTTTATTTGTTTTTATGATTTTTTTTTTTTTTTTGGTTAACGTATTGCAAGTAAGTGTAGGTGGAGTATATTGGTAAAATTTAATTTTCAAGCAGCAACAGCAATTTCGTTTTTTTTTTTTAATTTTTGATTTAATGTTAAAAAAGTAGGCGTGGCAAGTATTTGAAATATTGATGAGATTGTTTTTGATGATGATTGTTTAGAGTTTTCGTTTTTATAGTTTATTTTTATTTGGCATTTATGATTTACAAAAACAATTAACGTAAATTTATTTAAAATTTATGTTTTTTTTTGGACAGCAGACAGTATACATGACACAAGTTTTTTATTTAGAAACATTTTCGAACAACATTTACAGAGCACAACAGCAGCGCATAAATATATTTAGTTTTTAAATAGAAATAGTTGTTTTTGAAAAATAAATGAGTTTTTGTTTGTTTTTTTTTACATAAAAAAAGAAAAAATAAAATAAAAAAATTACAATTTCTTAAGTTTTTTGTGGTTACGTTTTTTTTACAAAGAAAATAAAATAGTAATGAACACAGAATATTTAACGTAAAAGAAAAAAAAACTAAGGTTTGGAATTTTTGATAGAAAATTAAGATATTTTTTTAAGGAATTTGTGTAGTTTTTTTTATATAAAAAGGATTTAGTAAAATTACAAAGCGGTGCTTAATACAAGAAAAGGTGCTTAGGAAATGAACACAGAATAAACTGGTGCAAAAATTTTTAAATACAAGGGAAAGTCAAAAGAGAGAGTAAAAAAGTGGTGATTTAAAAAAAAATAAATTAAATTTTTAAAAGAAATTATCTTTTTTTAGGGAAAATTTTCGAAAAAATCTCTTTGTTTATAAAAAATTTTTGGAATATTTCTTTACTATAGAAAGTTTCTCTATTTCTATTGAAAATTTTCAGAAAATTTCACTTTTTTTAAGAAAATGTCTGCTTTTTTAAAAAAACTTTTCGGAAATACTCTTATCGTAGAAAATTCCACTTTTTATAGAAATTTTTTGGAAAATTTATCTTTTTATTGAAAAATTTTGGAAAATTTATCTTTCTATAGAAATTTTCCGAAAATTTTTCCTTTTTTTTTTTGGAAAATTTTCTCTTTTTTAAGAAACTTTTCGGAAATTTCTCTTATCATAGAAAATTTCTCTTCTTATAGAAAATTTTTCATTTTTTGGGAAAATTTTCTCCTTTTTAAGAAACTTTTCGGAAAATTTCTCTTATCATAGAAAATTTCACTTTTTATAGAAAATTTTTGGAAAATTTCTCTTTTATAGAAAATTTATCTTTTTATAGAAAATTTTTCCTTTTTTTTTGAAATTACTCTTGTTTTTAAGAAACTTTTCGAAAATATCTCTTATCATAGAAAATTTCACTTTTTATAAAAAATTTTTGGAAAATTTATCTTTTTGTAGAAAATTTTCCCAAAATTTTTCTTTTTATAGAAAAATTTCCGAAAAAAAAAATTTATAGAAAATTTTCGAAAAATTTCCCTTTTTTATAGAAAATTTTGAAAAAATTTCTCTTTTTATAGAAAATTTTCCGAAATTTCACTTTTTATTAAAAAATTTTCCGAAATTTTCACTTTTTACTGAAACTTTTCGGAAAATTTCACTTTTTATAGAAAATTTTCGAAAAATTTCTCTTTTATAGAAAATTTCTCTTTTTATAGAAAATTTGTGAAAAGTTTCTCTGTTTACAGAAAATTTTCGGAAAAAATTTCTCTTTTTATAAAAATTTTGGGAAAATTTCCTCTTTATATAGAAAATATTCAGAAAAGTTCTCTTTTTATAGAAAATGTTCAAAATATATTTTTTTTTCTATTAAAAAAATTTCGAAAAATTTCTCTTTTTATAGAAAATTTTCTCTTTTTAACAGAAAATTTTCGGAAAAACTCTCATTTTATACCAAATTTTCGGAAAAATTCACTTTTTATAAAAAATTTTCGAAAAAAAAATTATTTTTTTTTTTTACAAAATTTTAGGAAAAATTCTTTTTTTATAAAATGTTGTCGAAAAGTTTCTCTGTTTTATAGAAAATTTTCAGAAAGATTATCTTTTTATAGAAAATTTTAGAAAAAAATTTCTTTTTATAGAAAATTTTCCCAAAAATTTTTCTTTTTTTGAAAATTCACTCAAAAATTTTATTTTTATAGAAAATTTTCAGTAATTTTTTCTTTTAATGGAAAATTTTACAACATTTCCTATTTAGAAAATTTTCGAATAGCAAGATTTTTTATTAATGTTTATAAATCACCACCTATTTCTTTCCTCTCCCCCATTTTTTTTTCAAATAACAATTAAAAAGTTTGTAAATGCAAAGCAAAGGTAGTCGAAAAAGAAACAAGAATTCAAATTCAATATAGGAAAAGGAAACTCAACACAAACACACACTCATAAATCATTTCTTACTTACCCAAATCAATTTTCGTTTTATTAGCCGAATTATCCAGTAATTCATGTTGTGGTACTGCAGCATCCAGCTCATCCTTTACTGGATTCTTACGTTCCACCGTTGCAGTCTTGACACCCTCGCCGTCGGGTGATAAATCCGATATCTCAGTATCTGATAATTCAGTTTCCAATTTCTGGAATAAAGGTTTGGGTGGTGCTTTACGCATCATTTGGGGGTGTTAGCTTAAGAGTGGCACTGTCATAGGGTAAACCGACTGGGAAGCCACCCTTACGTTGTGTCTCCTGTAGTTCATGTTCTAAATTAATAACACGATCTTTAAGTTTTTTCACAAAGCATTATATTCCGTGTCTTTTTCTTGCAGCAACTGCTGATAGAATTCCTCACGATGGCACATGTCTACCTCACGTTGTTGATACTCGCGTACCAAACGTTTGGCTTTATTGTATTTTTTATCGAGGGCCATGTACTGGGCCTGCGATTGTTGTAGCATATTTTGTAGATTAGCAGCCTCTTTTTTAATATTGACCAGTTCACGTTCGCTTTGGTCGCAAACGTTCGCTGAGCAGTTCATTTTCATTGCCAGGTGTTTCAAGTTTGACGAGCTGTATGTAGAGAGTATTGTAATATTAGTAATGTATATTAAAAAGGTCAAAGTATAAATTATACTAATTCAAATAAAATTTAAACATGATAAAAAAAAGAAAAGAAAAATAAATTAATAACCCACCTTCCGTTTAAGGGTGTCTATTAAGTCGTCCTTTAAAAGGCAACTCATTTCGCTCTAAAATAAAATATAATTGAAATTAAAATAAAACGAAATTAAAATAATAAAACGTGCAAAAATTATAAATATTATACAAATTAAAAGATTTCAATAAAAAGCATATAGAGTTTTCATATTAAACTTTTTGAAACTTGTGGAAAAAAATATTGAACTTTCGCCGCCTGTTCTTTTTTGGAATTTGTTTTTCTATAAAAAATAAATTTTCCAAAACATTTCTATAAAAATAGAATTTAATTCTGAAAATTTTTTATAAAAGAGAAACTTTCCGAAAAAAATGAATTATAAAACCGAGAAACTTTCCGAATATTTTCTATAAAACGAGAAACTTTCCGAATATTTTCTATCAACGAGAAACTTTCCGAACATTTTCTATAAAAAGAGAAATTTTCCGAAAATTTTCTGTAAAAAGAGAAACTTTCCGAAAATTTTCTATAAAAAGAGAAACTTTCCGAAAATTTCTATAAAAATAGAAACTTTCCGAAAATTTTTCTATAAAAAATAGAAACTTTCCGAAAATTTTCTATAAAAAATAGAAACTTTCCGAAAATTTTCTATAAAAAATAGAAACTTTCCGAAAATTTTCCTATAAAAAATAGAAACTTTCCGAAAAATTTTCTATAAAAAATAGAAACTTTCCGAAAATTTTCTATAAAAAATAGAAACTTTCCGAAAATTTTCTATAAAAAATAGAAACTTTCCGAAAATTTTCTATAAAAAATAGAAACTTTCCGAAAATTTTCTATAAAAAAATAGAAACTTTCCGAAAATTTTCTATAAAAAAATAGAAACTTTCCGAAAATTTTCTATAAAAAATAGAAACTTTCCGAAAATTTTCTATAAAAAATAGAAACTTTCCGAAAATTTTCTATAAAAAATAGAAACTTTCCCAAAATTTTCTATAAAAAATAGAAACTTTCCCAAAATTTTCTATAAAAAATAGAAACTTTCCGAAAATTTTCTATAAAAAATAGAAACTTTCCGAAAATTTTCTATAAAAAGTAGACTGTAGAAATTTTCCGAAAATTTTCTATAAAAGTAGAAATTTTCCGAAAATTTTCTATAAAAAGTAGAAATTTTCCAAAAATTTTCTATAAAAAGTAGAAATTTTCCGAAATTTCTATAAAAAGTAGAAATTTTCCGAAAATTTTTTATAAAAAAGTAGAAATTTTCCGAAAATTTTCTATAAAAAGTAGAAATTTTCCGAAAATTTTCTATAGAAAGTAAAAATTTTCTATAAAAAGTAGAAATTTTCCGAAAAATTTTCTATAAAAGTAGAAATTTTCCGAAAATTTTCTATAAAAAGTAGAAATTTTCCGAAAATTTTCTATAAAAAGTAGAAATTTTCCGAAAATTTTCTATAAAAAGTAGAAATTTTCCGAAAATTTTCTATAAAAAGTAGAAATTTTTCCGAAAATTTTCTATAAAAAGTAGAAATTTTCCGAAAATTTTCTATAAAAAGTAGAAATTTTCCGAAAATTTTCTATAAAAAGTCGAAATTTTCCGAAAATTTCTATAAAAAGTCGAAATTTTCCGAAAATTTTCTATAAAAATAGAAATTTTCCGAAAATTTTCTATAAAAAATAGAAATTTTCCGAAAATTTCTATAAAAAATATAAATTTTACGAAATTTTTACAAAAAGAGAAACGTTCCGAAAAGTTTCTATAATAATAGAAAATTTCCGAGAAATTTTCTGAAAAAATTCTATAAAAAGAGAAACTTTCTATAAAAATGGAAATTTCGAAAAGTTTTCGCTGAATCAAAAAGATAAAAGGTTCCAACCAAATTTTTATTTACTTTTGATCTCTTATATAGGAATACTAACAGAAATTCGAAAAAAAAAATCAAATTAACATTTTTCTAATAGGAATCCATGCCAACTTAAAAGGAGAAAGCTTATGATATTCACTTTCCCTACAAAGCTATAAAATCAAACTAAAAAAACAACAAGACTTAAATATAAAACTCATTTACCGCTTTATGCTGTAGGACCAAAAAATGTTAGTTATAAGTCCATTTAAATTTACAAATTATTAAGCAAAAAGAAAGAAAAGTTAAATTTAGCATAAGTTATATGAAGATTCCCTAAACAAAATAACCAAATTACCTCTTGTAGCAGTCTCTTAAGAGACTCTACCTCTTGTGAGTGTGTAGCCTCGACCTCCATGGGATGTTCGACTTGAACGGGACTAGTAGGTCCCTCGCAAACACTAGAATTAGCCGAAACGGGTTGAGTAGAATCTTCAGAGTAGTCTAAAGTACGTCTGAGATACTCCTCTTGTTGTCTTTATTAAAAAAAAAGAAAAAAATTAAAAAAAAACATTCTTTAATTATTAATTAAACTCATATTACCTTTTTAATCTTTCCTCCTTTTCCTTATCCGCCTGTAAACTTAAGCGTATCAATTGAGCCACTTCACTATTTTCCGGATCTCTTTCCCTTCCTATTTGAAATTTGACTAGACCAGATGTGTTACGCAACACTGAGGCTGCATATGCTTGTGTTACACCCACTAAACTTTTACCATCCACTTCGATGATTTGATCATTGACCTGAGCAAATTTTAAGTTTTAATTGAAGTTTCATTAGTTTTCGCCATTTGTTTGAGAGTAAACATTGAACTTCAAAAATCTTAAAACTTGAAAATTTCAACTCACCTGTATGCGTCCGTCGCGTGCCGCAGCACCGTTATCTGTTATTGTTTTCACGAATATACCCAATTTCTCAAGACCAGCATCGGCTCCAACGCCCATGCCAATAATACTGAGACCTAAACCTTCGGGGCCCTTCATAAGTTCCACCGGGAAAACGTGCATTTTCTCAACACGTTTCTCGAGTTCATATTCCGCAGAAGCGGCCACCGGATCGACATCTTCATTGCGGCGATCATAGTCGTTGACAGAGAATGTAGAAAAGACTTGTATTGGTCCCGAACTGAAGCGTACTTTTGGATTTTTCTTAACCGGTATGGGTGGATAAGAGAGTTCATCGTCGTCGAAGTCTAGGAGACCTATAAGTAGGGAGGGAGTAGTTTAAAAGTTAGTAAGGAATTAAAAGACTAATTTTGGAAAATTTTCAATAAAAGATTTAAATTTTCGAAAATTTTCAATAGAAAAGAAATTTTCTGAAAATTTTCAATAAAAAAGAGAAATTTTCTGAAAATTTTCTATAAAAAAGAGAAATTTTCTTAACTTTTTCTATAAAAAAGAGCAATTTTCCGAAAATTTTCTATAAAAAAGAGAAATTTTCTGAACATTTTCTATAAAAAAAGATTTTCTATAAAAAGATAAATTTTTCGAAAATTTTCTATAAAAAAAGAAATTTTTCGAAATTTTCTATAAAAAAAGACATTTTCCGAAAATTTTCTATAAAAAGAAGAATTTTCCGAAAATTTTCTATAAAAAAAGAATTTTCCGAAAATTTTCTATAAAAAGAAGAATTTTCCGAAAATTTTCTATAAAAAGAAGAATTTTCCCGAAAATTTTCTATAAAAAGAAGAATTTTCCGAAAATTTTCTATAAAAAGAAGAATTTTCCGAAAATTTTCTATAAAAAGAAGAATTTTCCGAAAATTTTCTATAAAAGAAGAATTTTCCGAAAATTTTCTATAAAAAGAAGAATTTTCCGAAAATTTTCTATAAAAAGAAGAATTTTCCGAAATTTTCTATAAAAAGAAGAATTTTCGGAAAATTCTTCTTTTTATAGAAATTTTCGGAAATTCTTCTTTTATAGAAAATTTTCGGAAAATTCTTCTTTATAGAAAATTTTCGGAAAATTCTTTTTTTATAGAAAATTTCGGAAAATTCTTCTTTTTAGAAAATTTTCGGAAAATTCTTCTTTTATAGAAAATTTTCGGAAAATTTCTTCTTTTTATAGAAAATTTTCGGAAAATTCTTCTTTTTATAGAAAATTTTCGGAAAATTCTTCTTTTTATAGAAAATTTTCGAAAAATTCTTCTTTTATAGAAATTTTCGGAAAATTCTTTTTTTATAGAAAATTTTCGAAAAATTTCTTTTTTATAGAAAATTTTCGAAAAATTTATCTTTTTATAGAAATTTCTTTTTTTATAGAAAATTTCAAATTTCTCTTTTTATAGAAAATTTTCGGAAAATTGCTCTTTTTATAAGAAAAAGTTAGAAAATTTCTCTTTTTATAGAAAATTTTCAGAAAATTTCTCTTTTTTTATTGAAAATTTTCAGAAAATTTCTTTTCTATTGAAAATTTTCGAAAATTTAAATCTTTTTATTGAAAATTTCCAAAATTTCTTTTAATTCCTTACTAACTTTTAAAACTACTCCCTCCCTACTTATAGGTCTCCTAGACTTCGACGACGATGAACTCTCTTATCCACCCATACCGGTTAGAAAAATCCAAAAGTACGCTTCAGTTCGGGACCAATACAAGTCTTTTCTACATTCTCTGTCAACGACTATGATCGCCGCAATGAAGATGTCGATCCGGTGGCCGCTTCTGCGGAATATGAACTCGAGAAACGTGTTGAGAAAATGCCGTTTTCCCGGTGGAACTTATGAAGGGCCCCGAAGGTTTAGGTCTCAGTATTATTGGCATGGGCGTTGGAGCCGATGCTGGTCTTGAGAAATTGGGTATATTCGTGAAAACAATAACAGATAACGGTGCTGCGGCACGCGACGGACGCATACAGTGAGTTGAAATTTTCAAGTTTTAAGATTTTTGAAGTTCAATGTTTACTCTCAAACAAATGGCGAAAACTAATGAAACTTCAATTAAAACTTAAAAATTTGCTCAGGTCAATGATCAAATCATCGAAGTGGATGGTAAAAGTTTAGTGGTGTAACACAAGCATAGCAGCCTCAGTTGTTGCGTAACACATCTGGTCTAGTCAAATTTCAAATAGGAAGGGAAGAGATCCGGAAAATAGTGAAGTGGCTCAATTGATACGCTTAAGTTTACAGGCGGATAAGGAAAAGGAGGAAAGATTAAAAGGTAATATGAGTTTAATTAATAATTAAAGAATGTTTTTTTTTTAATTTTTTTCTTTTTTTTTAATAAAGACACAAGAGGAGTATCTCAGACGTACTTTAGACTACTCTGAAGATTCTACTCAACCCGTTTCGGCTAATTCTAGTGTTTGCGAGGGACCTACTAGTCCCGTTCAAGTCGAACATCCCATGGAGGTCGAGGCTACACACTCACAAGAGGTAGAGTCTCTAAGAGACTGCTACAAGAGGTAATTTGGTTATTTGTTGGGGAATCTTCATATAACTTATGCTAAATTTAACTTTTCTTTCTTTTTGCTTAATAATTTGTAAATTTAAATGGACTTATAACTAACATTTTTTGGTCCTACAGCATAAAGCGGGTAAATGAGTTTTATATTTAAAGTCTTGTTGTTTTTTAGTTTTGATTTTATAGCTTTGTAGGGAAAGTGAATAATCATAAGCTTTCTCATTTTAAGTTTTGGCATGGATTCCTATTAGAAAAATGTTTAATTTTGATTTTTTTTTTTTTCGAATTTCTGTTAGTATTCCTATATAAGAGATCAAAAGTAAATAAAAATTTGTTTGGAACCTTTTATCTTTTTGATTCAGCGAAAACTTTTCGAAATTTTCCATTTTTTATAGAAAGTTCTCTTTTTATAGAAAATTTTTCAGAAAATTTCTCGGAAATTTCTATATTATAGAAAACTTTTCGGAACGTTTCTCTTTTTGTAAAAAATTTCGTAAAATTTATATTTTTTAAGAAATTTTCGGAAAATTTCTATTTTTTATAGAAAATTTTCGGAAAATTTCTATTTTTATAGAAAATTTTCGGAAAATTCGACTTTTTATAGAAAATTTTCGGAAAATTTCGACTTTTTATAGAAAATTTTCGGGAAAATTTCTACTTTTTATAGAAAATTTTCGGAAAATTTCTACTTTTTATAGAAAATTTTCGGAAAATTTCTACTTTTTATAGAAAATTTTCGGAAAATTTCTACTTTTTATAGAAATTTTCGGAAAATTTCTACTTTTTATAGAAAATTTCGGAAAATTTCTACTTTTATAGAAAATTTTCGGGAAAATTTCTACTTTTTATAGAAGAAATTTTTCGGAAAAATTTTCTACTTTTCTAAGGAAAATTTTTACTTTCTATAGAAAATTTTCGGAAAATTTCTACTTTTTATAAAAATTTTCGGAAAAATTTCTACTTTTTATAAAATTTTCGGAAAATTTCTACTTTTTATAGAAAATTTTTCGGAAAATTTTCTACTTTTTATAGAAATTTTTGGAAAATTTCTACTTTTATAGAAAATTTTTCGGAAAATTTCTACTTTTATAGAAAATTTTCGGAAATTTCTATCTTTTTATAGAAAATTTTCGGAAAGTTTCTATTTTTTATAGAAAATTTTCGGAAAGTTCTATTTTTTATAGAAAATTTGGGAAAGTTTCTATTTTTTATAGAAAATTTTGGGAAAGTTTCTATTTTTATAGAAAATTTTCGGAAAGTTTCTATTTTTTATAGAAAATTTCGGAAAGTTTCTATTTTTTATAGAAAATTTTCGGAAAGTTTCTATTTTTTATAGAAAATTTTCGGAAAGTTTCTATTTTTTATAGAAAATTTTCGGAAAGTTTCTATTTTTTATAGAAAAATTTTCGGAAAGTTTCTATTTTTTATAGAAAATTTTCGGAAAGTTTCTATTTTTTATAGAAAATTTTCGGAAAGTTTCTATTTTTTATAGAAAATTTTCGGAAAGTTTCTATTTTTTATAGAAAATTTTCGGAAAGTTTCTATTTTTTATAGAAAATTTTCGGAAAGTTTCTATTTTTTATAGAAAATTTTCGGAAAGTTCTATTTTTTATAGAAAATTTTCGGAAAGTTTCTATTTTTATAGAAAATTTTCGGAAAGTTTCTCTTTTTATAGAAATTTTCGGAAAGTTTCTCTTTTTACAGAAAATTTTCGGAAAATTTCTCTTTTTATAGAAAATGTTCGGAAAGTTTCTCGTTTGATAGAAATATTCGGAAAGTTTCTCGTTTTATAGAAAATATTCGGAAAGTTTCTCGTTTTATAATTCATTTTTTTCGGAAAGTTTCTCTTTTATAAAAAATTTTCAGAATTAAATTCTATTTTATAGAAATGGTTTTGGAAAATTTATTTTTTATAGAAAAACAAATTCCAAAAAAGAACAGGCGGCGAAAGTTCAATATTTTTTTCCACAAGTTTCAAAAAGTTTAATATGAAAACTCTATATGCTTTTTTATTGAAATCTTTTAATTTGTATAATATTTATAATTTTTGCACGTTTTATTATTTTAATTTCGTTTATTTTAATTTCAATTATATTTTATTTTAGAGCGAAATGAGTTGCCTTTAAAGGACGACTTAATAGACACCCTTAAACGGAGGTGGGTTATTAATTTATTTTTCTTTTCTTTTTTTTATCATGTTTAAATTTTATTTGAATTAGTATAATTATACTTTGACCTTTTTAATATACATTACTAATATTACAATACTCTCTACATACAGCTCGTCAAACTTGAAACAACTGGCAATGAAAATGAACTGCTCAGCGAACGTTTGCGACAAAGCGAACGTGAACTGGTCAATATTAAAAAAGAGGCTGCTAATCTACAAAATATGCTACAACAATCGCAGGCCCAGTACATGGCCCTCGATAAAAAAATACAATAAAGCCAAACGTTTGGTACGCGAGTATCAACAACGTGAGGTAGACATGTGCCATCGTGAGGAATTCTATCAGCAGTTGCTGCAAGAAAAAGACACGGAATATAATGCTTTGGTGAAAAACTTAAAGATCGTGTTATTAATTTAGAACATGAACTACAGGAGACACAACGTAAGGGTGGCTTCCCAGTCGGTTTACCCTATGACAGTGCCACTCTTAAGCTAACACCCCAAATGATGCGTAAAGCACCACCCAAACCTTATTCCAGAAATTGGAAACTGAATTATCAGATACTGAGATATCGGATTATCACCCGACGGCGAGGGTGTCAAGACTGCAACGGTGGAACGTAAGAATCCAGTAAAGGATGAGCTGGATGCTGCAGTACCACAACATGAATTACTGGATAATTCGGCTAATAAAACGAAAATTGATTTGGGTAAGTAAGAAATGATTTATGAGTGTGTGTTTGTGTTGAGTTTCCTTTTCCTATATTGAATTTGAATTCTTGTTTCTTTTTCGACTACCTTTGCTTTGCATTTACAAACTTTTTAATTGTTATTTGAAAAAAAATGGGGGAGAGGAAAGAAATAGGTGGTGATTTATAAACATTAATAAAAAATCTTGCTATTCGAAAATTTTCTAAATAGGAAATGTTGTAAAATTTTCCATTAAAAGAAAAAATTACTGAAAATTTTCTATAAAAATAAAATTTTTGAGTGAATTTTCAAAAAAAGAAAAATTTTTGGGAAAATTTTCTATAAAAAGAAATTTTTTTCTAAAATTTCTATAAAAAGATAATCTTTCTGAAAATTTTCTATAAAACAGAGAAACTTTTCGACAACATTTTATAAAAAAAGAATTTTTCCTAAAATTTTGTAAAAAAAAAAAAATAATTTTTTTTCGAAAATTTTTTTATAAAAAGTGAATTTTTCCGAAATTTGGTATAAAATGAGAGTTTTTCCGAAAATTTTCTGTAAAAAGAGAAAATTTTCTATAAAAAGAGAAATTTTTCGAAATTTTTTTAATAGAAAAAAAAAATATTTTGAACATTTTCTATAAAAAGAGAACTTTTCTGAATATTTTCTATATAAAGAGGAATTTTCCCAAAATTTTTATAAAAAGAGAAATTTTTCCGAAAATTTTCTGTAAACAGAGAAACTTTTCACAAAATTTTCTATAAAAAGAGAAATTTCTATAAAAGAGAAATTTTTCGAAAATTTTCTATAAAAAGTGAAATTTTTCCGAAAAGTTTCAGTAAAAAGTGAAAATTTCGGAAAATTTTTAATAAAAAGTGAAATTTCGGAAAATTTTCTATAAAAAGAGAAATTTTTTTCAAAATTTTCTATAAAAAAGGGAAATTTTTCGAAAATTTTCTATAAATTTTTTTTTTCGGAATTTTTCTATAAAAAGAAAAATTTTGGGAAAATTTTCTACAAAAAGATAAATTTTCCAAAAATTTTTATAAAAAGTGAAATTTTCTATGATAAGAGATATTTTCGAAAAGTTTCTTAAAAACAAGAGTAATTTCAAAAAAAAAGGAAAAATTTTCTATAAAAAGATAAATTTTCTATAAAAGAGAAATTTTCCAAAAATTTTCTATAAAAAGTGAAATTTTCTATGATAAGAGAAATTTTCCGAAAAGTTTCTTAAAAAGGAGAAAATTTTCCCAAAAAATGAAAAATTTTCTATAAGAAGAGAAATTTTCTATGATAAGAGAAATTTTCCGAAAAGTTTCTTAAAAAGAGAAAATTTTCCAAAAAAAAAAAAGGAAAATTTCGGAAAATTTTCTATAGAAAGATAAATTTTCCAAAAATTTTCAATAAAAAGATAAATTTTCCAAAAAATTTCTATAAAAAGTGGAATTTTCTACGATAAGAGTATTTTCCGAAAAGTTTTTTTAAAAAAGCAGACATTTTCTTAAAAAAAGTGAAATTTTCTGAAAATTTTCAATAGAAATAGAGAAACTTTCTATAGTAAAGAAATATTCCAAAAATTTTTTATAAACAAAGAGATTTTTTCGAAAATTTTCCCTAAAAAAAGATAATTTCTTTTTAAAAATTTAATTTATTTTTTTTTAAATCACCACTTTTTTACTCTCTCTTTTGACTTTCCCTTGTATTTAAAAATTTTGCACCAGTTTATTCTGTGTTCATTTCCTAAGCACCTTTTCTTGTATTAAGCACCGCTTTGTAATTTTACTAAATCCTTTTTTATATAAAAAAAACTACACAAATTCCTTAAAAAATATCTTAATTTTCTATCAAAAATTCCAAACCTTAGTTTTTTTTTCTTTTACGTTAAATATTCTGTGTTCATTACTATTTTATTTTCTTTGTAAAAAAAACGTAACCACAAAAAACTTAAGAAATTGTAATTTTTTTATTTTATTTTTCTTTTTTATGTAAAAAAAAACAAACAAAAACTCATTTATTTTCAAAAACAACTATTTCTATTTAAAAACTAAATATATTTATGCGCTGCTGTTGTGCTCTGTAAATGTTGTTCGAAAATGTTTCTAAATAAAAACTTGTGTCATGTATACTGTCTGCTGTCCAAAAAAAACATAAATTTTAAATAAATTTACGTTAATTGTTTTTGTAAATCATAAATGCCAAATAAAATAAACTATAAAAACGAAAACTCTAAACAATCATCATCAAAAACAATCTCATCAATATTTCAAATACTTGCCACGCCTACTTTTTAACATTAAATCAAAAATTAAAAAAAAAAACGAAATTGCTGTTGCTGCTTGAAAATTAAATTTTACCAATATACTCCACCTACACTTACTTGCAATACGTTAACCAAAAAAAAAAAAAAATCATAAAAACAAATAAACTAAAACTAGCTTCCCGTGGTGGTCTAGCAAATCGTCAATTGCCATCGGTTAATAATTCCAATACTAGTTCGAGTGCCTCGAATGCCACTACAGCGGTCACCATAGCAGCTGCCAACAGCACTAACAATTTATCTAAACGCACTCTTAGCAACAGTAGCTCTGATTGTGCTCTCGATGATAGTGAGGATGAGACTGCTGCTGCTCCAGCTACTGCTGGCTTAATGCTTAATAATATTCATCATAATCATCACAATTCCACGTCAACACATGAACTTAATATTTTAAATGGTTTGCATCAACTCCAACAACAGCAACAACAACAACACCAACATCTACAACAACAACACAACAATATCATTAGTAACGGCCATCACAACAATAGTAACAATATTTTAAATAATAGTAACAGTAACAATAACAGTAATAGCAATAACATTTGTAATAATAGTAGTAACGGTGGCGGCATTAGTAGTGTTGGAGTAGGAGTAGTCGTCGGTGGTATTAGTAATAATACTAGTAGCACAAGTAATGCTGGTATTATTGCCGGTACAACAACCGCCATTTTACTTAATTCCACATCATCCTCATCATCAGCAACATCATCATCTGTCAATACTAGAGAACAGCAAATTAATCAATTGTATGCTCAAGTTCATAAGGATCATAAGAGTTCCGCATCATCTGCTTCACATACCGGTTTGCCGGCATTATTTAAAAATACTCTGGGCTCACCCGGCGGTATTGAAACGTCTTCTAGTCCTAATGATTTTCATCGTGGTGGCATGACCACATTCGGTACTAGCAGCCGTGATCTCAATAGTTCATATGATTCCATTCTAGGATCGAACGATAAACTATCGGAAAACGAACAATCATCGGAGAATTGGATGTATCCGAGTCGACGACGTGTCGGTCCAACGGGAGCAATAATAAGTGGCAAATTGCCACCGACATCATTTACGGAACAATTAAATCAAGCATTAACGGAGAGAGAAAGGTAAGAAAATTTAATTTGAATTTCCTTTTATAATTTTTTTAAATTTTTCCAAAAAAAAATCTACAAAAAGAACAATTTTTTGAAAATTATTTATAGAAAAGAATAAATTTCCGAAAATTTTCAATAAAAAGAGAAATTTCCCGAAAATTTTCAATAAAAATAGAAAATTTTCTATAAAAAGAGACATTTTCCGCAAATTTTCTATAAAAAGAGAAATATTTTCGAAAATTTTCTATAAAAAGAGAAATTTTTCCGAAATTTTCTATAAAAAGAGAAATTTTTCCGAAAATTTTCTATAAAAAGAGAAATATTTTCGAAAATTTTCTATAAAAAGAGAAATTTTTTCGAAAATTTTCTATAAAAAGAAAAATTTTCCGAAAATTTTCTATAAAAAAGAAATTTTCCGAAAATTTTCTATAAAAAAGAAATTTTCCGAAAATTTTCTATAAAAAAGAAATTTTCCGAAAATTTTCTATAAAAAAGAAATTTTCCGAAAATTTTCTATAAAAACAGAAATTTTCCGAAAATTATCTATAAAGATAGAAACTTTCCAAAATTATCTATAAAAACAGAAATTTTCCGAAAATTATCTATAAAAACAAAAATTTTGTATATAAAGTGAAATTTTGCTGAGATTTTCTATAAAAAGAGAAATTTTTTCTATAAAAAGAGAAAATTTCCGAAAATTTTCTATAAAAAACCGAAATTTCCGAAAATTTTCTATAAAAACCGAAAATTTCCGAAAATTTTCTATAAAAACCGAAATTTTCTATAAAAACCGAAATTTTCCGAAAATTTTCTATAAAACCGAAATTTTCCGAAAATTTTCTATAAAACCGAAATTCTTCCGAAAATTGTTCTATAAAAAACCGAAAATTCTCCGAAAATTTTCTATAAAACCGAAAATTTCCGAAATTCTCCGAAAATTTTCTATAAAAACCGATAATTTCCGAAAATTTTCTATAAAAACCGAAAATTTTCTATAAAAACCGAAATTTTCCGAAAATTTTCTATAAAAACCGAAATTTTCCGAAAATTTTTCTATCAAAACCGAAAATTTTCTATAAAAAACCGAAAATTTTCTATAAAAACCGAAATTTTCCGAAAATTTTCTATAAAAACCGAAAATTTTCTATAAAAACTGAATTTTTTCTATTAAAACCGAAATTTTCCGAAAATTTTCTATAAAAAAAGACATTTTCCGAAAAATTTCCGAAAATTTTTTATAAAAATTTTATAAAAATCTTCCAAATTTTTTCTATAAAAACAGAAATTTTACGAAAATTTCCGATTTTTTATATAAAAGAGATCTAAAAAAAAAACTTTCCAATAAAAATGAAGTTTCAAATTGTTATTAATTTAAATTTCTTTTTTAAATAATTTCATTTCATATTCATCTTTCTTCATTACAGACGTCTGGGTGATGGCTCATCACGACATTCCAGCGATGATTATACCGAAATAAATAAATCACAATCAGTGGCAGCTATTAACTGTAAAACTTTAATAAATGAAATACGACAAGCAGTAAATGAGGCTCAACCAAAAGGTGACACATCACATTAATTAAATAATTTAAATAAAACAAAAATCACTTAAATTAAAAAAATATAAATTCCCAAAAAAATCACAACAACCTAAGAACTAAATCCCACTAGTAGTTTATAAAAAATTATTGAAAATTCCCCAAAACAATCACCTAAAAAACTAACAAAATTCTAAAAAAAAACATTTTATTTTCTTATAATTATGATAATTATTTTGATTTGTTACTAAAATTAAAACAAAAAACATAAACAAAATTTTATTGGTGTTGTTGTAATTTGTAATAAATAATAATGCCTGCCAAGAAAAGTGTTTGAAGAAAAAAACATTACTTTATATTTAACCGAACAAAATAAGTTGTGTTTTTTTCTGTTTGTTAAATTTTTGTTAATATTTTATTTTAATTAATGTTGTTATTTTTAAAATATATTTATTATATACATAATCAAATATACATAACTTATTATAACCCTTATTAATTATCAATATACATTGTATATTATTAGTATTATTTAGCCATATTTTTATATCAAAACATACAAAAATACAAAGGTGTGAGTGATGTGTAACAATTTATATAAATATCTTTCTTCCTGTCTTTCTCTATTTTACGGTCTTTTTCTTTTCTTATTTTCTCTTCTTTGTTGTATATTTTTCTTTAACATGCTTGCCTTTAAAACAAAATTTGAAAATTTGAAACCGAAAACAATAATAATAATAATAAATGATATTCTGGTAACTCTTAACTAACAAAATTTATTGTTGGATTGATAACATTTTTATAATGCTTTAACTTGATTATTGCGTAATTGTTTTGTGTAAATGAAGTTAAACAAGTTATTCCTCAATCTTTATCTCCGCCTGGTACAGTACCATGGCAACAGCAAACTTCGTCTCATAGCAATGGTCCTCCCTCACCAACGAGTATGTCTTCGGGTTGCTCTTCACCCGGTTATTCTCCCAGCAGGGGTTTAGATTTGTCAGGTTCAAGTTCGAGTTTCTCGGAACGTAAGGCAGCGGCTTATAATTATAAAGGAGGACCGGTACATGAATGGACCAAAGAGCAGGTGAGTAGAAACATTTTCTACTAAATAGAGAAATTTTCGAAAATTGTCTATAAAAAGAATTAAAAATGAACTATAACTAAACTGGCACTGAACTAGAACTGAACAGAACTAGAACTTGAACTGAACTGAACTGAACTGAACAGAACTAGAACTAGAACTAGAACTGAACAGAACTAGAACTGAACAGAACTGAACAGAATTAGAACTGAACTAAAACTGAACTAGAACTGAACTAGAACTGAACTAGAACTGAACTAGAACTGAACTAGAGCTGAACTAGAACTGAACTAGAACTGAACTAGAACTGAACTAGAACTGAACTAGAACTGAACTAGAACTGAACTAGAACTGAACTAGAACTGAACTAGAACTGAACTAGAACTGAACTAGAACTGAACTAGAACTGAACTAGAACTGAACTAGAACTGAACTAGAACTGAACTAGAACTGAACTAGAACTGAACTAGAACTGAACTAGAACTGAACTAGAACTGAACTAGAACTGAACTAGAACTGAACTAGAGCTGAACTAGAACTGAACTAGAACTGAACTAGAACTGAACTAGAACTGAACTAGAACTGAACTAGAACTGAACTAGAACTGAACTAGAACTGAACTAGAACTGAACTAGAACTGAACTAGAACTGAACTAGAACTGAACTAGAACTGAACTAGAACTGAACTAGAACTGAACTAGAACTGAACTAGAACTGAACTAGAACTGAACTAGAACTGAACTAGAACTGAACTAGAACTGAACTAGAACTGAACTAGAACTGAACTAGAACTGAACTAGAAAACTAGAACTGAACTAGAACTGAACTAGAACTGAACTAGAACTGAACTAGAACTGAACTAGAACTGAACTAGAACTGAACTAGAACTGAACTAGAACTGAACTAGAACTGAACTAGAACTGAACTAGAACTGAACTAGAACTGAACTAGAACTGAACTAGAACTGAACTAGAACTGAACTAGAACTGAACTAGAACTGAACTAGAACTGAACTAGAACTGAACTAGAACTGAACTAGAACTGAACTAGAACTGAACTAGAACTGAACTAGAACTGAACTAGAACTGAACTAGAACTGAACTAGAACTGAACTAGAACTGAACTAGAACTGAACTAGAACTGACTAGAACTGAACTAGAACTGAACTAGAACTGAACTAGAACTGAACTAGAACTGAAACTAGAACTGAACTAGAACTGAACTAGAACTGAACTAGACTGAACTAGAACTGAACTAGAACTGAACTAGAACTGAACTAGAACTGAACTAGAACTGAACTAGAACTGAACTAGAACTGAACTAGAACTGAACTAGAACTGAACTAGAACTGAACTAGAACTGAACTAGAACTGAACTAGAACTGAACTAGAACTGAACTAGAACTGAACTAGAACTGAACTAGAACTGAACTAGAACTGAACTAGAACTGAACTAGAACTGAACTAGACTGAACTAGAACTGAACTAGAACTGAACTAGAACTGAACTAGAACTGAACTAGAACTGAACTAGAACTGAACTAGAACTGAACTAGACTGAACTAGAACTGAACTAGAAACTGAACTAGAACTGACTAGAACTGACTAGAACTGAACTAGAACTGACTAGAACTGAACTAGACTGAACTAGAACTGAACGAGAACTGAACTAGAACTGACTAGAACTGAACTAGAACTGAACTAGAACTGAACTAGAACTGAACTAGAACTGAACTAGAACTAGAACTGAACTAGAACTGAACTAGATTGAACTACAACTGAACTGGACCTAAACTAGATTTTATCTAGCAGTTAATATTATGTCAATATTTAAATTTTCCATGCTTCTTTTTCCTACTAGGTTGGCCATTGGCTTTTGGCATTGAAATGGAACGTTTATACCCGTTTTCAAAGAGCACAATGTCGAAGGTGGCGCTTTGTTATCTTTAGATTCGAAAGATTTAAAAACGTTGGGCGTTACCGGCGACGATAAGCATCGTTTAAAAACGACGACTTAAGATCGCAAGCCAGCATTGAAAAGGAACGCAAAGATCAGGAACGTGAGCGACGAGAACGTGAAAAGGCCATACGCAAGGCGGAGAAAAAAGCGGCCAAAAAGAAATAAAATTAATTAATTTAATAATACTAATTATAAACAACAAAAAAATAAAACAAACAAAAATATTTTAATTATTTTAAATTAAATTTAAACTAAATTAAATTAGTTTTTAGAAACTCTTAATATTTAAGCTCTACCAAATATAAATTTAAACACATACAAAAAAAAATCATATATAAAAAAACTTAGCGAAAAAAAAAACTGAAAAATTAGATTAACCTTGTCCAAAAACCAACAACAACAACAGTAAAAGGAAATAATTTAAATATAATAATTATTTATGTATTAATTTATAAAATTAACAAAATAAAAAAAATACCACAAACATAGCATTAGTAGTAATTTTAAACTAAACAAAATAGTCTAATGATAAGTTACTTAAAAACAAACGATTGTCATTTTCTAAGATTTTATTTTGTTTATTTTTTTTAATGTACTTTTGTTTTATTTTTAAGCTCTATTGTAAAAATTTTATATTTTAGTTTTTTCTTTTAGTTTAATATGAAACAAAACAATAATTGTTACCATTATTATTATTTTTTTTCTTTTTTTATTATTATTTTTATTTTATTTTTAAGTGTTATTTTTAAAATACATTTATATATACTTTATTTATTAATTTATGGGTAAATTTTGTTTTGTTTTCTGCTTAACATTTATATAATTTGTTTAATATATAAAGTTTTTTTTTAACATAAAACTGACTGATTTTGAATTAGTTGTTGTATAGAGAAAAAAAAAATATTAAGAAATCCAAAATTAACAATTAAAATAAACAAATATTAAAAAAACACACAAATCATATTATTCATGTATTTCATGTATTTATTTAAAATTTCCAAATTGTATTTAAATGTTTTATATTTATAGTAATTTATGTAGAAAATGAGAGAACAAAAATGTGTTTTTTAGAATTGTCATTAATGGTAAACAAAAATCTAGCAAAATTTTTGTCTAAAAGTGTTTTTTGTTTAATATTATAGATGTTGTTAAAAAGCTATGCAATGTAGTAAACAAAATGCTAAAATAACAAAAACATCGCAAAGATTTTATAGGACTAGAACAACTTTTCCTATTTAAAGCTTAATTTCTTTTATATTTTACAAATATGTTAACTACCAAGTGATGAGGTTTGTAGAAACAAAGTCAGCAATCTCCATTTCTATATTTTTTCGATTTGAATAAGAAAAAACTTTATGTTCATTTAAAAGAAGATTTAAAGCAAGTTTTGAAACAAGTTCACTTTGAAGATTGCTGGAAAATCGAATCGAAAGTTTTTTAGTTAAGATCATGAATGAAATGGAGTTTACTGCTTTTGTTTCTACACCGCTCAAGACTTTATCATCACAGACAAATTTGTAATTATCTAAATTATTTGTTAATTTGCTAAATTTTGTAACAAGAAGAGGTTTATTCAGGCCAATTATGAATTATTTTTTGCCGGAATATTGTTCCCTTTTGCATGCTTTAGGTATAAGAGAGTGAACAAACTGCCAGGAAGCTTATTATTCCGAATAGGCCTGTATCTTAGGAGATATATAGTTTTTAATATAAAATGAGATGAGGCATTACTCCTTATTTCTATAAGAAACTATTTAAAATCGTTATCTAAAATGCTAATTGATCCCTTAAGCATTTTAAAAACAATGAAAATTAACATCTGGAAACTAATTCAAAAAGACATTTGAGCCTGATTTGGTAAAAGCTATCAATAAGTCTGTTTATTTTTATAATATTTTTGATTAACATTTTAGCTAACAAAATATTTAGCACGTTCAAAAACGATATTAACTCACTCAGGCCAACTATTCTGGCAACAGAAGTTCTAAATCTCATCAAGGGATTTGTAATTCGATTTGAAAGCAAAAATTTTGGAATTTGTGTGCTATTTACACTGTGTTTCGAAAGCTTTTTCTTTTCAATCGAACTACAGAGTAACCTCCCAGGTTCTTGATCATGTTCTTAAGTGAAAAAAAACTCGTTTTTGGATATATTTGAGAAGTTATAACAGCGAGAAATATGTTATTATTACTTAACCTAAAGCTTGCAATGGAGAAATTGTAATTCAGCGCAATTCAATCCTTTTTTCAAATCTAATTGGCCTGTGTAATCGTTTTTGAATACGGCATGTTTTTTTCTCAATTTCATATCATTCACTTAATTAAAATTCTGATTTATTTTTCATTCATTCTATAGGTCAGCCATACAGGTTGTATTATAAATACTCCCATAAGTGTTAAAATGATAGCAGAGCAATTGAATGCATTCATTAGCAGAATTTTTGTAAACTCGAAAAACACAAGAAAAAAAAAGGGTGTTCAAAACAGAATTTGTAAACAACAGCATTTAAGAAACAAAAGGTCTTAATGATTGAATGGCAATGGCGATTTATCAAGAAAAGTATATTCATTTCCAACAATTGGCTTTTATTAAGTAATCCTGGTATGTAATTAAAACTTTTTTTATTAAAAGTATTTTTCGAAAAATTTAGTATGAAATATGTTATAAATTTATATCAACTTCTTTATAATGATGGAAAATTTTTAAAAGCATATCTTTATATCTCAAAAAACTGAGGTATTGGAGAAATTCGGAGTCTTTTTTCAAATTTTATTAGCCAGTGTTATTTTCATTAGTTTCTCAATTTGATAAAAACGATTCCAACTTAATTTCTTGTTAGATTATTATTACAGCAGAATAGTAACAAACATATTTCACCTTTACACTGTTAGATTTTTACATTATTGTAATGTTAACTTAAATGTTACAAGCTCCTTAAAGTATGTAAGTTATTGAAACGTTATTTAATGTAATTGTTATACATATTAACATTAATGGTATTCGTTGATTGTAAAATGTATGTTTGTGCACGTTCGTAAAATTTTGCAAACAGTTCACAAATGAAATCCCAAATAACAACAACTGTAAATGTACAGTTAATGGAATAATCGTGATAGCAAATTGTTGCTATTGTGATTATTTGCTTATAATATAAAGGACGGGTCGAATCAGGTTCCGTATTGCAAGAGAAATTGTAATTAAGTATTAAGATTTCTTTATGGTTATAAGAAAATTTCTCTGATATTAATGGACCGATTTTTCTGCTTTTAAATAGAAAACTTTTCAAAAACATGTCTGATAGAATTATTGAAGATTTGGATACCGAAGTTTCTTGGAATATTTTGGAAATTGATTTTAACAAACATACAACCATATCTTAATTGACTCGCAAAATTATATTGTAGATCAGGCATGGAAAATTGGACTATAGACTAGACAATAGACGAGACTATGGACTAGACTGTGGACCGGACTATAGACTAGACTATAGACTAGACTAGACTATAGATTAGACTAGACTATAGATTAGACTAGACTATAGACTAGACTAGATAGACTAGACTATAGACTAATAGACTAGACTAGACTATAGACTAGACTAGACTATAGACTAGACTATAGACTAGACTATAGACTAGACTATAGACTAGACTATAGACTAGACTATAGACTAGACTATAGACTAGACTATAGACTAGACTATAGACTAGACTATAGACTAGACTATAGACTAGACTATAGACTAGACTATAGACTAGACTATAGACTAGACTATAGACTAGACTATAGACTAGACTATAGACTAGACTATAGACTAGACTATAGACTAGACTATAGACTAGACTATAGACTAGACTATAGACTAGACTATAGACTAGACTATAGACTAGACTATAGACTAGACTATAGACTAGACTATAGACTAGACTATAGACTAGACTATAGACTAGACTATAGACTAGACTATAGACTAGACTATAGACTAGACTATAGACTAGACTATAGACTAGACTATAGACTAGACTATAGACTAGACTATAGACTAGACTATAGACTAGACTATAGACTAGACTATAGACTAGACTATAGACTAGACTATAGACTAGACTATAGACTAGACTATAGACTAGACTATAGACTAGACTTAGACTAGACTATAGACTAGACTAGACTATAGACTAGACTAGACTAGACTAGACTAGACTAGACTAGACTAGACTAGACTATAGACTAGACTAGACTAGACTATAGACTAGACTAGACTAGACTAGACTATAGACTAGACTAGACTATAGACTAGACTAGCCTATAGACTAGACTAGACTATAGACTAGACGATAGACTAGACTATAGACTAGACTATAGACTAGACTATAGACTAGACTATAGACTAGACTATAGACTAGACTATAGACTAGACTATAGACTAGACTATAGACTAGACTATAGACTAGACTATAGACTAGACTATATACTAGACTATAGACTAGACTATAGACTAGACTATAGACTAGACTATAGACTAGACTATAGACTAGACTATAGACTAGACTATAGACTAGACTATAGACTAGACTATAGACTAGTCTATAGTCTAGTCTATAGACTAGACTATAACTAGACTATAACTAGACTATAGACTAGACTATAGACTAGACTATAGAGTAGACTACAGACAAGACTACAGACAAGACTATAGACTAGACTATAAACTAGACTATGGACTATAGACTGGACTATAGACTAGACTATAGACTAGACTATAGACTGGACTATAAACTAGACTATAGACTAGACTATTGACTAGACTATAGACTAGACTATAGACTAGACTATAGACTAGACTATAGACCAGACTATAGACTAGACTATAGACTAGATTATAGACTAGACTATAGACTAGACTATAGACTAGACTATAGACTAGACTATAGACTAGACTATAGACTAGACTATAGACTAGACTTTAGACTAGACTAGAGACTAGACTAGAGACTAGACTATAGACTAGACTATAGACTAGACTATAGACTAGACTATAGACTAGACTATAGACTAGACTATAGACTATAGACTAGACTATAGACTAGACTATAGACTAGACTAGACTATAGATTACACTAGACTATAGACTAGACTATAGACTAGACTAGACTATAGATTACACTAGACTATAGACTAGACTATAGACTGGACTATAGATTAGACTATAGACTAGACTATAGACTATACTATAGATTAGACTATAGACTGGACTATAGACTAGACTGGAATGAAGAATAGACTATAGACAAGACTATAGACTAAACGATAGACTAGACAATAGACTAAACAATAGACTAGACTATAGACTAGGCTATAAACTAGACTATGGACTAGACTATAGACTAAACTATGGACTAGATTATAGACTAGTCTATATACTAGTTTGTGGACTAGACTGTGGGCTAGATTATAGAGTAGTCTCTAGACTAGACTATAGACTAGAATATAGAGTAGACTCTAGACTAGACTATAAACTAGACTGTGGACTAGACTATAGACTACACTATAGATTATACTAGGGACTAGAATCTAGGGACTAGAAACTAGACTATAGATTAGTCTAAATATGCCAATAATCTGAGGTCTTATTTTCCTTATTAGAGGCATTATTTACTTACATACCGTTCTTATCAGTGATGTATAAAATTACAATTTCAAAACTTTATACATAATTTCCCAAAAATAACAATAAAAAATTTCCACTAAACTTTTTCTAAAAAGAAATTATTTTCAAAAAGCCAAAATATTTCTCAAATAAATCTCTTTTACTTTCAATTTCTTGTATTATTAGTTCAATTTTCTAAACTCTCTTATAATTTTCTTAGTTAAATATGCATACTCAAAAACTAAAGTCTGAATATTTTATAAAACAAAATCTTATAAAATTTCTAAAAAAAACGACTTTAGTTTTTTTAAGAGCAATTTCACCATATGTGCATTATGTTAACTTTAAATAGTCATTCTAGAATAGAATACCAATTTAGATGTCAATCTAAAAAACGTATTGGAATGATTATAATCTAAGCTTTTCGAAAGCTCGCCTAAATATAGTGCCATTAAAATTTAAAATAACACACAAAAAAAAAAACATAAAATCTTATATATTTTTTTAATTTTTATTATTACCAATTACAAAGAAAAAAATTATTTAAATTTGGGTTTAAAAATGTCTTAGTTTGTTGAAGCAAATGAAAAAAAAATTAACAACAACAATTTTGTGTTTACTATTGATTAAAACAAAACGAAAACTGACACAATAATAGTATTCACTAAATTCATTTACATATATAATTATAAAAATGCCTTACCAACCAAATACTTATAATAATAATATTTATTATAAATATTAATATTATTTCCTCTTTATATATGTATTTAGAAGCAAAGAAAAACAAACACAAATTTAAAAAATTATTATATTAAATATGAAGAAAAGTTTTGTCTTAACTCACAATTATGCCTTTAGTAATCAAAACTAACAAAATCAAACAACCATTTCAAAAAAAAAAAAAACAAAAATAACAAATGTTAGTTTTTTAAATCACAAGAGCCAACAACAAAATACTCCACACATCCTTTAAAAACTCAATCAAAAAATACTTTTTAAAAAAATATATATGAGAACAAATAAATAAACTTTACACAATCGTGCCTTTTTTCAAATTGTTGCGCCAAATACCCGTCCCACAAAATTTAAATTTTTAATATATTCCACGTTATTTATTAAACAAATAATTCATAAATATAAAAAACAACAACAATAAATTAAACTTTGGATTTAAAAGGATTTTATTTTTCCAACAATCAGAAAATAAAAATTTTATATTTAAATCCAAAATAATGGCCTTAGAACTGTATAGATATCAATCGTTAGTGTATTATTTGATTTTTAAGTTTTTTTGGTTTGTTTTTTAATTTAATGGGAAATATTTTGGCATTTTTTGTGTATAATTTATTTTGAAATTGCAACAAGTGTTGAAATTTTTATTCAGTTTTTGGAAATAAGAAAGCCTCATAAGGAGGAGGGTATATGTTTGTTATTCCGTTTGAAATTTCCACAATATAGTTTTCGATTTCTATAAAGTATACATATTTCTAGTTAACGAAGTCGATTTAGCGATGTACGCATGTTTGTTTAAAACAATTTTGTGAAGACCCTAGATAACCTATTGAATCCAAATCTTTAAGAATTCTATCAGTCATAATTTCGAGAAGTTTTCTATTGAAAATCAATAAAATCTGTTTATGAATCATGGAAATATGAGCAAAATTCGAAAAATAATCCAAAATTTTGAATATATTTCGGATGCTATGAAGCAATATGCATGTCAAAAGAAAGACCTTTCACTTGATACGCTTTACGTCTGAAAAAAAAAAAATATGTACGAGATTATCCAACATAGGCGATGACGCTATGTATGTTTAAAACCCTAGATATCTTTGGCATCCAAATCTTTAAGAATTCTATCAGTCATGCTTTCTAAAAGTTAGCTACTGAAAATAAGCAAAACCAGTTCATACACAACAGAGGTATTTGTCAAACTCTGGAATTTTCTAGAATTTTGAATATATTTCGGGTGCTATGATATATGTATATCAAATGAGAAAGACCTCTCAATTGATATACATTATGTCTAGGAAAATAATTATATGTCCCAGATAATATCCGAAAATTTTAAATTTTCATTTCCCTCGAACTGAAAATTGCTATCGCAAACTTGCTGTGAACAATTCATTCATAATATTTGATTTTGTATGCAACAACTGTTTATTGTTTACAAAATTTCATTAAAAAATTTCACAACAGTGGAATTTTTCACGTGAAAAAGGAACACATTCCACGTGAAAGATTGATTGGCGATAATGGTGATTATTGTCAGTTGACAGTCCACGTTATTATTGTTTGGATGATATTTTGATAAGGAGCAAAAAGTTTAGGAACTAAGTTCACTATCAGAATTTGCTTCTGATTCGATATAGCATTCTGAGTTCCTAAATTCTAGATCCATTATTTGTGATCTAGTAAATTTAATAGTGGTTGTTTTAAGTAATGACACCTAATACCAAGCATAATGTTCAGCGTTTAACACGAAATATCTTTCGAATGTCTGAGGTCCATTCAAATTACAAATTCTTTTAAATTATACATCAGATCCGATGAAATACACCTAGACCGCTATCGGGCCTGTTGTGCTCTCTTTTACGAAGTATTCTATGAAGTTATTAGCTTTCGACGTTCAGAAACTCACTTTTCCCGATGTAGTTCCTTAGAATTTTGCTATCAGTGTCCCTATCTGAAATAACGTTGCTCCCATGATGAATGTGGGTGGTATACACTTAAATATTGAGTGCAGCAATTGATACTGTACCGATTCTCATACGTCTAAGCATACGTGAGGAAGTATCGGTTGTACCCAATTTATATGAAATTTCTTTAAGAGGATTGGCACTTTTCGTGCCAGAAGGGGGTCAGAGCATTTAAGACTTTTTGCAATCATATAGCATTCTTTTCTCATTTTCTAGCAAGATAAGGATTCCCCGCCAAAAGAACTACTCATCTCCAGTTTTTAACAGGTATTGAAACGTAGATCGGTACAGGTTCCCTGCAATTTGCCTATTATTAACTTAACATCCCACCCTATTAGTGATAAAATTATTTTTTGTCTTCTTACATCACTTAAAGATATTGAATTTTGCATCTCGGGGTATTTGAACGTTCTCTTTGCCAAATGTTGACTAGTTAATTGGGATTAGCTTGAAGTGTTGTCTGTAATGGAGTGAATATATATGAGAAGATATTTAGAATCTAAATTTTTAATATTGCTATTGTTTTATTTCAGAAACTCTCGGATTCTAGTGTTACTATGCTTCTAAATTTCCCCCTGAAAAAACGTCATAGGTATTCTAATCTTAATATTTTTGTTGGTCTTTCATCATTAAGAAGGGCCTGTTTGTGGACTTATAATGAAAATATCTAAATTATCAATTCCCTCATATTTTAGTGCGTCAAGACAAAAATTTTTAACCGATTTTTATTTTAAATTGTAAAAAGACATTTTTGGAAAATAAAATTTCAAACATTCTGCCGATTGATTTAAATAACATAAAAATGCATTGTTTGTGTACAAGTTGAGAATTTTATGAAAACGCTCCATCGTACAAGATCGTGACACTCAAAAATATTGGTCCTACACCGATCTTAATGTATACCAATCGGCTCAGAATCACTTTCTGAATCGATTAAGCTATGTCCGTCTGTGTGTCCATGTAAACCTTGTGTGCATGCTACAGGATGTAGCAATGAAAATAAAATTCGGCACATGCTTTTCTTTGGACCCAAGAAAGAAGCCTATTGAGAATGGTCCAATTCGGTCCATTATTTCGCCTAGCCCCCATACAACCGTAACCCCCGAATAGGGCTTTAGAACTTATAATTAATTATGTTAAATGTTGTAGAAATTTTACAAAAATTGACAAATCTTAGTTTTATATAAGTCTAAATGATACAGACAATATTCGTAATCATCGGGCCTATAAAGTTCCCTTTAGTAAATGACTTGAAAGTGAAAATTCAGTTTCTTAAGTGACTTAATTTTTGTTATCATTTAAACTGACAATTACTAATAAAAAAAAAATACTAATAGAAACGGTGAAGGAAACATCATCTCACAGATAGAAAAAAAAACTCTCATAAAATATTTTTGTTTATATTCAATATTAAAACGCATTTTATGTAAAATAGAATAAAGATTTTTGTATTATATTTAATAAGTTATAATTATATGTTAAAATTTTTTTGCCAAATATAACAAAGATAGACAGACATTATTACAATAGCACTACAAACACAAACATTTGAAATCATAAATAATGAAAAATTAAAAAAAAAACTTTTGTAGAAATATTTAACACTTCTCCCATAAACGATGAATCAATGAATGAATGAATGATTGATGGAAAAAAATACAATTGAAATCTCATTAAAATTCTTAAATCGAACACGTTACAATTCAATACATAAATTAAATTACAAATATAAAGTAGAATTAAATATAAACAGTAAAAAAATAGTAAATTAAAAAACTTAACAAACAAACAGAGACTGCACTAGTCAATATTAATTATAAAAGAAATAAAAAACAAAATTTTCATATTTTATTTAAAAACAATTTACAAAATTTTTAATTTCTTCACTAAAACCAAGCACTTGTACTAAAAAAAATTACATTAATCCATCAATTTTGCAAGTTGTACTAAAACAAAATTCAACCAAATTTACTAAAAAAACAAACTAAAACACAATTTGTAGAACTTCATCATCTATTTAATTAAAAAAAAAACAACAATTATTAATTAATGAGAATAATGAAACTGTAATGCATCATTAATATTTCTTACACATAAATTACACAATAATTAAAATAATAATTTATTTAGATTATTCATTAAATAAATATAAATATAAAAAATACATATATTTAATATTAAAGTACAGTCTGAATATTGGCGTGTTACTTTATAAATCGGGATGTAATAATTAAAAAAAGCTCTTCAAGTTTTATTCTCAATAAAGTGTATTAACTGAAATTGTAGAGACGGAATTGTTTTTTATTTAATTGTAGTAAAAATCTATATTTAATATATTGTTAAATAATTTATACGTTAAAATAAGTTATTAAGTATTTATTTTTTATAACTTCTACAATATTTACAATTTTACATGGTTAGTTAATTTCACTACTATTTATTTAATCGTAAACAATTAAACATTATTTATTTATTGTTTTCAATTTCAATTCAAATAATTTTCACAATTAACTTTCAGCATTGTCAAAGGAACTGTTATGTCAACATTGTATAACCAATTTATTGGAACAAAATAAATTGAAGGCAATAATGTTTTTAAACATTAGGTAAGAGTTCTTGTAAATTGTCTTACTACTATGTACATTTACAAATGTTTGTTTTTTATTTATAAAGAATTTTGGATAATTTCTCTTTTTATCGATAATTTTCAAAAATGTATCTTATTATAGGAAATTTTCAAAAATTACCATAGAGAGTAGACAAGACTATATACTGGATTATAAACTATACTATACACTAGATCATATACTAGACAATAAACTAGTCTATAGACTTGACTATAGGCTAGACTATAGAATAGACTATAGAATAGACTATAGACTAGACTATAGACTAGACTATAGACTAGACTATAGACTAGACTATAGACTAGACTATAGACTAGACTATAGACTAGACTATAGACTAGACTATAGACTAGACTATTGACTAGACTATAGACTAGACTGTAGACTAGACTATAGACTAGACTATAGACTAGACTATAGACTAGACTATAGACTAGACTATAGACTAGACTATAGACTAGACTATAGACTAGACTATAGACTAGACTATAGACTAGACTATAGACTAGACTATAGACTAGACTATAGACTAGACTATAGACTAGACTATAGACTAGACTACAGAATAGACTATAAACTAGACTATAAACTAGACTATAGAATAGACTATTGACTAGACTATAGAATAGACTATAGACTAGACTATAGGCTAGACTATAGACTAGACCATAGACTAGACTATCTATAGTATAGTCTAGTTATGGTCTAGTCTATAGTGCTATAGTCTAGTCTATAGTGTAGTCTAAGTGTAGTCTATGTGTATCTATAGTCTAGTATAGTCTAGTTATAGTCTAGTCTATACTCTAGTCTATAGTCTAGTCTATAGTCTAGTCTATAGTCTAGTCTATAGTCTAGTCTATAGTCTAGTCTATAGTCTAGTCTATAGTCTAGTCTATAGTCTAGTCTATAGTCTATCTATAGTCTAGTCTAGTCTAGTCTATAGTCTAGTCTATAGTCTAGTCTATAGTCTAGTCTACAGTCTAGTCTATTCTAGTCAATAGTCTAGTCTATAGTCTAGTCTATAGTCTAGTCTATAGTCTAGTCTATAGTCTAGTCTATAGTCTAGTCTATAGTCTAGTCTATAGTCTAGTCTATAGTCTAGTCTATAGTCTATTCTATAGTCTATTCTATAGTCTAGCCTATAGTCAAGTCTATAGACTAGTTTATTGTCTAGTATATGATCTAGTGTATAGTAGTTTATAATCCAGTATATAGTCTGTCTACTCTCTATGGTAATTTTTGAAAATTTCCTATAATAAGATACATTTTTGAAAATTATCGATAAAAAGAGAAATTATCCAAAATTCTTTATAAATAAAAACAACATTTGTAAATGTACATAGTAGTAAGACAATTTACAAGAACTCTTACCTAATGTTTAAAAACATTATGCCTTCAATTTATTTTGTTCCAATAAATTGGTTATACAATGTTGACATAACAGTTCCTTTGACAATGCTGAAAGTTAATTGTGAAAATTATTTGAATTGAAATTGAAAACAATAAATAAATAATGTTTAATTGTTTACGATTAAATAAATAGTAGTGAAATTAACTAACCATGTAAAATTGTAAATATTGTAGAAGTTATAAAAATAAATACTTAATAATTATTTTAACGTATAATTATTAACAATATATTAAATATAGATTTTACTACAATTAAATAAAACAATTCCGTCTCTACAATTCAGTTAATACACTTATTGAGAATAAACTTGAAGAGCTTTTTTTAATTATTACATCCCGATTATAAAGTAACACGCCAATATTCAGACTGTACTTTAATATTAATATATGTATTTTTTATATTTATATTTATTAATGAATAATCTAAATAAATTATTATTTAATTATTGTGTAATTTATGTGTAAGAAATTTAATGATGCATTACAGTTTCATTATCTCATTAATTAATAATTGTTGTTTTTTTTTAATTAAATGATGATGAAGTTCTACAAATTGTGTTTTAGTTTGTTTTTTTTGTAAATTTGGTTGAATTTTGTTTTAGTACAACTTGCAAAATTGATGGATTAATGTAATTTTTTTAGTACAAGTGCTTGGTTTAGTGAAGAAATTAAAAATTTTGTAAATTGTTTTTAAATAAAATATGAAAATTTGTTTTTTATTTCTTTTATAATTAATATTGACTAGTGCAGTCTCTGTTTGTTTGTTAAGTTTTTTAATTTACTATTTTTTACTGTTTATATTTAATTCTACTTTATATTTGTAATTTAATTTATGTATTGAATTGTAACGTGTTCGATTTAAGAATTTTAATGAGATTTCAATTGTATTTTTTTCCATCAATCATTCATTCATTCATTGATTCATCGTTTATGGGAGAAGTGTTAAATATTTCTACAAAAGTTTTTTTTTTAATTTTTCATTATTTATGATTTCAAATGTTTGTGTTTGTAGTGCTATTGTAATAATGTCTGTCTATCTTTGTTATATTGGCAAAAAAATTTAACATATAATTATAACTTATTAAATATAATACAAAAATCTTTATTCTATTTTACATAAAATGCGTTTTAATATTGAATATAAACAAAAATATTTTATGAGAGTTTTTTTTTCTATCTGTGAGATGATGTTTCCTTCACCGTTTCTATTAGTATTTTTTTTTTTATTAGTAATTGTCAGTTTAAATGATAACAAAAATTAAGTCACTTAAGAAACTGAATTTTCACTTTCAAGTCATTTACTAAGGGAACTTTATAGGCCCGATGATTACGAATATTGTCTGTATCATTAGACTTATATAAAACTAAGATTTGTCAATTTTTGTAAAATTTCTACAACATTTAACATAATTAATTATAATTCTAAAGCCCTATTCGGGGTTACGGTTGTATGGGGGCTAGGCGAAATAATGGACCGAATTGGACCATTCTCAATAGGCTTCTTTCTTGGGTCCAAAGAAAAGCATGTGCCGAATTTATTTTCATGCTACATCCTGTAGCATGCACACAAGGTTTACATGGACACACAGACGGACATAGCTTAATCGATTCAGAAAGTGATTCTGAGCCGATTGGTATACATTAGATCGGTGTAGACCAATATTTTTGAGTGTCACGATCTTGTACGATGGAGCGTTTTCATAAAATTCTCAACTTGTACACAAACAATGCATTTTTTGTTATTTAAATCAATCGGCAGAATGTTTGAAATTTTATTTTCCAAAAATGTCTTTTTACAATTTAAAATAAAAATCGGTTAAAAATTTTTGTCTTGACGCACTAAAATATGAGGGAATTGATAATTTAGATATTTTCATTATAAGTCCACAAACAGGCCCTTCTTAATGATGAAAGACCAACAAAAATATTAAGATTAGAATACCTATGACGTTTTTTCAGGGGGAAATTTAGAAGCATAGTAACACTAGAATCCGAGAGTTTCTGAAATAAAACAATAGCAATATTAAAAATTTAGATTCTAAATATCTTCTCATATATATTCACTCCATTACAGACAACACTTCAAGCTAATCCCAATTAACTAGTCAACATTTGGCAAAGAGAACGTTCAAATACCCCGAGATGCAAAATTCAATATCTTTAAGTGATGTAAGAAGACAAAAAATAATTTTATCACTAATAGGGTGGGATGTTAAGTTAATAATAGGCAAATTGCAGGGAACCTGTACCGAT
>NW_023996337.1:0-48346 GCF_015586225.1 Lucilia sericata | reverse complement strand
ATTGTTATCGAAACATTTTTCGGCAAAAATTGTTATCGAAAAATTTACCATAAGGAATTGTTATAGAAAAATTTCCGATACAAAATTGTTATCGAAAAATTTTCCATAAGGAATTGTTATAGAAAAATGTTCGATACAGAATTGTTATCGAAAAATTTTCGATAAAAATTTGTTATTGAAAAATTGTCGATAAGAAAGCGTTATCGACAAATTTTCGATAAAAAATGTTATCGAAAATTTTCGA
Organism: Lucilia sericata; assembly: GCF_015586225.1. NCBI lineage: Eukaryota > Metazoa > Arthropoda > Insecta > Diptera > Calliphoridae > Lucilia > Lucilia sericata. The sequence goes on along the minus strand of NW_023996337.1, from coordinate 48,102 downwards.
TAAAAAATGTTATCAAAAAATTTCCGATAAAAAATTTCTATCAAAGGAACATTATGTTGACATTATTATTAAAATAAAAATTATTTGCAAACTTCTTGTCGTGTAGCCTATTCCAATATTCGACCATTAACCTCTCTTCCCCCTTAACTGTTACATGTTTTGATTATTTCATATCCAGTTTAAAAATGGGGTTTTTTATTAGTCATTTAGAATTAAGTCACGAGAGTCTTCAGTATTTAAATTTTGTTTGTTAAAGAATTTCATAATAAAAATTATCGCCATTTAAGACCAGAACTTTTTTTCATTGATATTTTATTTTTAAATCATTATACACATACTTAATTAGTTAAAAAAAGGTATATAATTGAATAAGAAAGTACTATGAAATTATTGTTTTAACCATAAAAATTGAAAATAATAAAAAAAAAGTGTTAAAATTATGCAAGGTCGTTTACAGTTTTGGTAAATGGACAGCTAAATGAAATGTTTGTTTAATGATTGGTCTCTTTGGAATAGTATTTAGTTATTTTTTTAAATGTCAATAGAAGTTTATGGGCTTTTAATGGATATTTCGTGAAGAATTGTGTTTAGAATAATGCTGAGCAGAAAATGGGGATAATAAAATGTACGAAAAAAATAAAATCATTTATTTAAAGTTTATAATATTCGTTAGAGAGGGGTTTTTAAACTTTAACATTTTCATGTTGATAATTTTTAATTTAGCAAAAATTTGCTAATTTGCAAACATATTTATTATCAATATTAATAATAAATTAAGTTTATATTTGTTTTTTTTTAAACCCATAATTAGCACACTTTGACAAGATCCCTTAAGCAAAGATTTAAAACAAAAAATAATAATAATAAAAAACATATATTTAATTAATGGCATCATTAGAACACAATCGTGTACATCGAATTTTTCCAATACAAGTTTATGACCAAACAGCAAAACTAATGATTTATTTGCAAAAAAATCATAAAATATCTAACCATCCATCTAGAAGATAGAAGCTATTTTGATAAATCATTCCATAGGTAGTGTTAGTAGTACCGGACATTAAAAAAATATATATGTATTTATTATAATAATTCTGTTTATGAAACATCGGGTAAAACTGTTTGTATGTTAATTTTTTTCAGAACTGGTTACTTACTGGTCATCAATATACTAAACATGATAAAATTTTGAATTCCCAACAGGTTAAAAGTTCATATTGTATAATTTTTCTAATTTTAATTGTACATATTCATTAGTTTGTGTGCGAAATTGTTAGTTTAATATGTATTTATTAAGGAAATATTTTATTTTAAATGAATATTTTTAAATGATTTTGAAATTGTTTTGTTTTAGATATCGAGGTTGTTGCACTTTGTAATTAACAATTTAATTACTATCCAGATCGAATCAGTTGCTCGTAGGTTCTGTTTACCATCATTCCTTTTGTAATAAATAGAACTATTTAAGCAGTTCCCCTTTTGCAGTTTTCCTGATGCTCTTAACATTTTGGCCAAGAACAACTAACTTCGGATCAGTTTTTACTTTTTTAAGGATATCCGCAATGATGTTTCACCACATGTTTCAATGACAAGGGCATCTGGTCGTGGATGCTTCTTCTTTTTCTTCGCTTTTGCACTAACTTTCACCCATTTAGGTTCAGTACCAGTTTTCACCACATTTTCGTCCTTGGAGTAGCTCGATGTTTTGTTTTCTTTATTTTTACTGGTTTGTTTTGGGGCTTTTGCATTCTTCTTTTTCTTAGGATTGTTACCTGTTGATACTTGATCTCTTTTCCTCTTTGGGGTGTTCAGTTGTGGTGGCTGTCAAGTGATGCACTTGTGGTACGTAATGCTCTGGAAAAACTTCCATAAATATCGCTTAAGTCTCTAGGGATATTGATATTATCTCTTTATGTATATTGTTTCTATCTTGGAAATAACTCACTAGTTGCTATATTTTTTCACCTAGTTTTGCCTCTTTGGGGTTTTCGGTAACGGCAGTTGCCAATGAAATTGATGGTTGTACAACTACCGAAAGAGTCAACTGTTTACTCTGTGTGGTTGTTAACAGCAGTATGTTGTTTTAAGTACTCATATTTGTGGGTCCAAAGTTAAGGCCGCTATCTCCGCCCGTTGTGCAGTCATGTATTTCGATCCCATTATTGTCTATGCTATGCAAGGGTTGACTTGAAGTCCTTATGAGTCTACAAGCGCCAGATCCATGTTAATCGGAAAACTCATCCCAACCTGCACCACCAACTGAATGATGACGAAGCTTCGAAAGTACCTTAAGATTCGCCAAATATTACTAGGACCGAAGACAGTTGTGATATTTGCCTAGAAGCCATTTCAACAGAATATCACTTCTGTCTACTCAGGTACCAGATTACTGCAGCTGTGTGCTCATAAATCAAAAACATTGGTCCAGAAATTCCATAATTAAGATCGTAATGGTCTTGATCTTAACGCCTTTCGGCGGGAATAAGTAGTTTGGGCAGGTGTAGAGCTTTTTTCCATGGGAATAGGGTTTCAACGCAGATATTAATCTCTCACAGAGATGCTGCCGTGCTATCTATCTATCTATCTATCTATCTATCTATCTATCTATCTATCTATCTATCTATCTATCTATCTATCTATCTATCTATCTATCTATCTATCTATCTATCTATCTATCTATCTATCTATCTATCTATCTATCTATCTATCTATCTATCTATCTATCTATCTATCTATCTATCTATCTATCTATCTATCTATCTATCTATCTATCTATCTATCTATCTATCTATCTATCTATCTATCTATCTATCTATCTATCTATCTATCTATCTATCTATCTATCTATCTATCTATCTATCTATCTATCTATCTATCTATCTATCTATCTATCTATCTATCTATCTATCTATCTATCTATCTATCTATCTATCTATCTATCTATCTATCTATCTATCTATCTATCTATCTATCTATCTATCTATCTATCTATCTATCTATCTATCTATCTATCTATCTATCTATCTATCTATCTATCTATCTATCTATCTATCTATCTATCTATCTATCTATCTATCTATCTATCTATCTATCTATCTATCTATCTATCTATCTATCTATCTATCTATCTATCTATCTATCTATCTATCTATCTATCTATCTATCTATCTATCTATCTATCTATCTATCTATCTATCTATCTATCTATCTATCTATCTATCTATCTATCTATCTATCTATCTATCTATCTATCTATCTATCTATCTATCTATCTATCTATCTGTCTATCTATCTATCTATCTATCTATCTATCTATCTATCTATCTATCTATCTATCTATCTATCTATCTATCTATCTATCTATCTATATCTATCTATCTATCTATCTATCTATCTATCTATCTATCTATCTATCTATATATATATCTCATTGATTAATTAATTCTTTAATTCTTATTTATATTGCGTATATTTTATCTACTCATTAGGTCATCAACACTTTAATAATTAAAAATTCTTCATAAGTTATTTATAGTTTGTTTGGAATAGTGCAAAAACAAAAGATGTTAGTTTGTTTTTGTTTATTATGACATTTATTAAACAGTTGGATTCAAAAACCATGATTATTTTCATCAAAATAATGATAATATATTGGATTATAATTTCATGCAAATTTTTTAATATGAAAATTAATTGATAAATATCAAACAAATTAAGATGAATATTTTTTTTTTTTCTTAATCACGAGTTAGTTTTAAATCACCTCTTATTTGTTATTGCGTTCTTTTTTTTAGGATAACTTATGGTCAGTTTCTCCCTTGAGAGAGTTAGCTTATAATTGTTTAACATAAATCAATTCAACAAGATTGCGCTGCTCCGATATTTTGTGGGTTTTAATCGGATCTTTTCTTGATGTAGACGGATATTTAGTTTTCATTTCTTGCAGAATTCTTTATTCAGTCAGATTTTAGATTGATTTAGAGGAAAGAGTAATTTTATTTTGTGGGAGGCAACAGAACACATTTATTCAGCTCTTTATACATACGTATACATACGAATAAGACCCATAATTTATTGCTTTGTTAAAAAAAAAAACACTTAATTCCTTCAATAAAATTGCTTTTTAACCGCAACATATTATCAATTATGATTTAATTTTTTATTGCTTAAACTTTTAAGAATTTTTTCAAATTTTAATTAAAACTTCCAAGAATATAAAATAGTTAATACTAATTTATTACCTGTTTGCTTTCAAAATATATTATTTTGATTATTATGTTTTCGTGGTTTATTTCATTTTTAATTAAAAGAAAATATTTTATATAAGAAAAAAATCAATAAACAAATTAAAAGTACTTATTAACAAAAAAATCTTAGTGTCATTAATTATAAAATATTTAATTATAAAGTTTCCTAGTCAGATTATTTTGCATTTGCGTGAAATTGAAAACAGGATATAAAATTTAATAAATTAAATTTTATTATTTATTAAAAATTTAAATTTTTCAAATAACTGAATAATCGAATATTTATATTTAAAGATTTTAACACTTATGGGTATACATTTTTTAATGTAACTGCATTGAGCACCTGTTAAAAGCCAAACGTTAGATTTAAATACATTTATGTAATGGAAACACTCATCACTTGTCAGTGATCATTCATACATTGATCTGCAAATCATACATAGTGGTTTGTGGTTTCTTATTTAAAATAAATTTTATATTTAGCTACCGCCTTTACAACTTCGATTAAAGATCACATTTGCTATGATCACTATCATTAATTCGTCATCAGAACCATTGACATTTGTATAATACTTATGTAAATGTTAATTTTTAATCTCTGCTTAAGTCATTTTATTCACAATATATTCATTCATACATTTAAGAATTTGTTATATAGGTTATACGAAGTCACTGCGATAACTCGAGGTGATTATCTTTAACTCAACCAGTTTTTTCAACACACCGGTTAGAACATAAAATTTCCGAAAACTTAAAGCAACACGGTCAACAAAGAACAATATGGAAATATTACCGATCGTTTTGGATCGGATCCTTTACTCATTTATTTAAATTATGCTGAATTTGTTTATCATATATCAGTAGTATAGTATTTTTAGCGATATATGATAAATTAGGAAAATAAATTAGGAAAATTTTCGGACGGGGGCCTTGAACTGGGGTCAATTATGGACCGAATTTAAAACATTTTGTTCAATTTTATCTTAATACTATCTTAATACTATTTGCAATTTGATAGTAAACTGATTTTCTGTAATATTGTGGACCAATTCTTAAGCATTCCGGACTAACAATGCTCCGGGTATCTCTTAATACAATGGTCACCAATTGCATATTAGGACAGTTCAGTACTCTAGGTCATAAACCGCTCACTAGCTGCAAATGCTGGATTCGAAACAGATTCCACGAAAATGCACAATCCAGATGGTCAATCGAGCCTCCCTGCATAATTACCAATATACATACATATAATGCACTATGATCACAAATCTTACCAGCTAAAAACGATCATATATGATTATATATGGATTATATATGAATCGTATATGGACCATAATGTTCATATCCGAAAAATGGCGATATATGGTCATATCATATACGGGCACATATGTATATAGAATCATATATCAATCAAATATGGAGATTATGCTCAATTCCGCCAATTTTCGGATATATATGCTTCATATCTGAACATTAAGTCTTCTGTTAAGAGACTTCTACAGAACTTTTTCGACCATGATAAAAAGGAAACGCTCGATTCAAAACAGAACTCACAACATGTACAATAGAGGTAAGCAATCGAGGTTACCTTCAGAATGTCTCAAGATCATCTGGATAATGTATTATTCACTACGACGATGCTAGAAGATTGACTTTTGCAGAAGCTGTTATGGTAAAGAGAAAGAAAGAGATGTCACTCACTTGCTCTGTAACTGTTCTGCCCTAGCGGAACTTAGGTTTACCACGCTTAACAGCCATTTTCTACACGATTTTATCCGAGGTGGACATCCGAAAGATAAACTGCATTATACGTGTAATAAACTGTTTTAGATATAGAGCATTAAGGAAGCCAAGATTGTTTTCAGTAAAGTAAACACTTGGATAACCAGTTCACCTTACATTATAGAACCTTTTATGGCGATTTTCATTGCCATACTTAAGCCTTTGAAACTAGGTTGAAATATGACTCGATGTTCACTGTATATCGCAATATAATATCTGAACACTTACATATGTACATAAAACTAATTCTTGTTCTGAATTCTTAAATCAAGTAGGAATCGGGCTAGAATTAAACAAGTAAGAAATTATAGTCAGGCGAGGGCGACCATTTAATACCCTTGAATTGTTGTTGTTGAATTGTACCTTGCTCAGATATACTTAAGCCATTTATTGTTGAATAAAATTTTGGACATTTAAGTCATATTTTGAAGGGGCTGTGTATAGGGACTAGGGTCAAATGATGTCCTATCATTATAAAATTCATCAGAGTCATAAAGAACTTGGTTTTGCAGCTCTTAGTCGGGATCAGTTGTATGGGGGCTAGGTGAAAAAATTGACCGATGTTAACCATTTTCAATAGGCTTCGTCTCTGGTACAAAGAAGATCATGCGTCAAATTTCATTGAATTATGTTCAAAATTGCGACCTGTAATTTGATTACAAGGTTTTGTATGGGGCTAGGTGAAATAATGGACCGAGCTTAACCATTTGCAATAGGCTTCGTCCCTGAGACAATAGAAGATCACGTACCAAATTTCATTGAATTATCTTTAAAATTGCGACCTGTAGTTTGATTACAAGGTTCAGGTCAGGCGGACGGACGGACATAGCTAAATCGTTTCAGAAAATGATTCTAAGCCGATTGATATACTTTAAGGTGGGTATAGGACGAATATTATTGTGCGTTACAAACCCCCCCCGGGGCATGTTACCTTGGCGAGACCTCCGCCTTGGTGTTATTGCAATCCCGGGGTATAAAGAGGTGGCCAATACCTCCAGTCCGACCGGGGGCTGAAAAATTGGTTACAGTCTACTGCCTGGCTAAGTCCTTGCATAGATTGCTAGAGGTCAGACCAGAGAACCGCATAATCTGGTACTACGGGTGGCCAGTTGCCCGCAGGACTATGTCCTGGCTGGTCAGTTGGTTGAGGTTCCTTCGGGATCCACGTAGTGGCTGTGGTTTAAACCCAAATTCGCGGGAAGAGTAAGTTGCGGTTAAAAGACTGATGCATGATAATAGTCAATATTTCGGGATAAGTTCGGTGCTGTTGCCGAAAACAACAGATACCCCACAGAGGAGTGACTGTGGGACTAAGCGTTGGAAATGGGTTGGAGTCAATTGTATATGATACGGAATGAATGTAGAGGTATGCGGGCCTCATCCACCCGTATATCTAAATGAGTGTGTCGTATGTTTTTCTCTTATGAGTGTGTCGAATAAATGAGATGTGTGCTGGGTTGAATGATGATGGATGAAAGGTATCATATACAAGTGATACCGATTAATTTTCCTTCCTTGTCCAGATATGTTCAGAGTATACTCTGTTCATATCCGAATTACCACAGCGTGTCACTGTGAGTAAGAACAATGTCTACGGCTTATTGATGGATCGTGCTTCGGTCCACCGGTTACGTCTCTAGGTGCTGTTGCCGAATCAACAGAGCCATAGTAGTGTGGTTGGGCGACATTATGTCGGGGTAGATTGAGCTTGCTCATGATACCTGTCTTTCCCCAACGTGACTACTTTGGCAAGAGATTAGATAGCTCGAGTACTCCAGCAAAGTACTTGCGCATGGACCGGTCATAGCCAATGTGCAAAAATTGCCACCTGAGTTCTTCATTGAAGAAAAAGGGGCGATGGTAGACCGTTCTCAAGTCTACCCTGTGGATGAAAAAGACCACCGTGGGATAAGGCCGACACGGCAGGTGCTCACGTTAAAACTCTCGACAGTCTGTGCGTTACAAACATCAGTTCAAACCCAATATAGCCTCTCCACTAAAGTGGTGTAGGGTATCAAAACAATTTGGTATTATTTCAATCTTGATCGTATCAAATCGAAAATTCTAAAAATATGTATGTATATTGTTACAACAATTTAATCCCCGAAAGTATTTGTACTTGATTGACCCGTTCTTTAATCAATTATTTTGTACTTATCTTAAGGAACCACATTTTTACCGTTCTCCTTACACCGCTCTGGATTGAGTTGAGTACGTATTAGGTAATTAGCTTTCTGTGAAATGGTAAACATATGGTTTGGAGTCAATTACTGACAGGATTATGATGTATTTATACATCAAGCTTGATGCTTGAATGTCAGGCATCTCTTAATGAGATGGTGAAACATTCCGTAGTAGAAATGTACTGAATTTCATTCGTAATGGATTATAGATTGGCACGGATTAGTTAATGTCTGGGGAAACTTTGTGGAAAATCATATCGTAGATAGACGGGTTATCATATGTATATGACATGGCCGTCTTTAATAAAACCCTGAATATATAAACTGTTGTGGGACCCCCATCTTGGTGATGGAGCTAATAAAACAACACAAATGGAAACTTTTCTTAAAACGAAATTTTGATGTAAAAACCTTGAGATAAATTCTACAAATTAAATATTAAGTACTTACAAACCATTTCGTGTTTATTGGCAAACACGTAAAGCCAAACTCTTTAATATTATTGTAAAATAAAATATTTTTCCAACTAAGAAACCAAAAAGTTCAAGGGTGTACGAAAACTAATGGCCTTGACTGTGCATATCAAAAGATTTGTTTAGAATGAGATGTAAAGAATAACTCATTAATTATGCGACCTTAAAATATATATTTTTGTATAATTTCCATTACTTTTAATTTAATTAGATTTTAATCTCTTAAAGTATCTAATTTAGATCAGTGGTAGCCTAAAAAAGAACTCTTTAAATACTTCAAAGTAACATATAAGATTTTCAAACTATTTCTGTTTAATATGGTATGAAAATAGTCACCACCTTAAAACGCAAATTCTTAAAGTTCCATTAGCTTAGTACCAGCTTAATCTTAGAAAAATCTTTTATTAAATAATTACTTTATTTTATGTTTGGTTTTCCTATTAAAAAAATATTTGTTTTTTTTTAATTTTTACGTTTTGTTTTAAGCATCACACCAACCACATCTTCTACTTGACTTTTCCATTGAATTTTTATGATTTGTTTTCAAGTACAAAACTTTAATGGTTAATTATATTATTATTATAAATATTATTATTTTTGGAATTAATTAAGCATTTGTGATTTCGGTACAGGCGCACATTTATTCATTCATTCATTCAGCAATTCAATCATACAAATTTATTTATGCATTTATGTTAATAATCATAATTTCAATTTTATTTTATTGTTATTTAATTTAATTAATTATAATTTTCTGCGGAGGTTTATTTTGCATTTTTTTTTTTAGTAAAAAGAATAAATTTGTATGACAGTTGTTGCCATTAATGATTGACAGAAAGATGTAAACTTGTGATAAAGAATAAAAGAAACCCAGCGAAACGAAATTGATGATGTGTGGAAGAATTTTAAAAATTTAAATAGAATCCAATGGAAAAAAAAGTCAAAAAAAAAAAATCAAAATGTGAAAAAACTATAAAAATGTATCTTATAAAAATATCTTATCGATATTATAGCAGACTGTAGACTAAACTATATTCTGGACTGTAGAATAATAGACTAAACTATAGCTAGACTAGACTATAGACTAGACTATAGACTAGACTATAGACTAGACTATAAACTAGACTATAGACTAGACTATAGACTAGACTATAGACTAGACTAGACTAGACTAGGACTTAGACTAGACTAGACTATAGACTAGACTAGACTATAGACTAGACTAGACTATAGACTAGACTATAGACTAGACTATAGACTAGACTATAGACTAGACTATAGACTAGACTATAGACTAGACTATAGACTAGACTATAAGACTATAGACTATATAGACTAGACTATAGACTAGACTATAGACTAGACTATAGACTAGACTATAGACGTAGACTATAGACTAGACTATAGACTAGACTATAGACTAGACTATAGACTAGACTATCAGACTATAGACTAGACTAGACTATAGACTAGACTAGACTGACCTAGACTAGAGACTAGACTATAGACTAGACTATAGACTAGACTATAGACTAGACTATAGACGACTATAGACTAGACTATAGACTAGACTAGACTAGACTATAGACTAGACTATAGACTAGACTATAGACTAGACTATAGACTAGACTATAGACTAGACTATAGACTAGACTATAGACTAGACTATAGACTAGCCTATAGACTAGACTATAGACTAGACTATAGACTAGACTATAGACTAGACTATAGACTAGACTATAGACTAGACTATAGACTAGACTATAGACTAGACTATAGACTAGACTATAGACTAGACTATAGACTAGACTATAGACTAGACTATAGACTAGACTATAGACTAGACTATAGACTAGACTATAGACTAGACTAGACTATAGACTAGACTAGACTATAGACTAGACTAGACTATAGACTAGACTATAGACTAGACTAGACTATAGACTAGACTATAGACTAGACTATAGACTACACTATAGACTAGACTATAGACTAGACTATAGACTAGACTATAGACTAGACTATAGACTAGACTATAGACTTAGACTATAGACGACTATAGACTAGACTATAGACTAGACTATAGAACTAGACTATAGACTAGACTATAGACTAGACTATAGACTAGACTATAGACTAGACTATAGACTTAGACTATAAGACTAGACTATAGACTAGACTATAAGACTAGACTATAGACTAGACTATAGACTAGACTAGACGAAGACTAGACTAGATAGACTATAGACTAGACTATAGACTAGACTATAGACTAGACTATAGACTAGACTATAGACTAGACTATAGACTAGACTATAGACTAGACTACTAGACTATAGACTACTATAGACTAGACTATAGACTAGACTATAGACTAGACTATAGACTAGACTATAGACTAGACTATAGACTAGACTATAGACTAGACTATAGACTAACTATAGACTAGACTATAGACTAGACTATAGACTAGACTATAGACTAGACTATAGACTAGACTATAGACTAGACTATAGACTAGGACTATAGACTAGACTATAGACTAGACTATAGACTAGACTATAGACTAGACTATAGACTAGACTAGACTATAGACTAGACTATAGACTAGACTATAGACTAGACTATAGACTAGACTATAGACTACTAGACTAGACTATAGACTAGACTATAGACTAGACTATACTAGACTATAGACTAGACTATAGACTAGACTATAGACTAGACTATAGACTACTAGACTAGACTATAGACTAGACTATAGACTAGACTATAGACTAGACTATAGACTAGACTATAGACTAGACTATAGACTAGACTATAGACTAGACTATAGACTAGACTATAGACTAGACTATAGACTAGACTATAGACTAGACTATAGACTAGACTATAGACTAGACTATAGACTAGACTATAGACTAGACTATAGACTAGACTATAGACTAGACTATAGACTAGACTATAGACTAGACTATAGACTAGACTATAGACTAGACTATAGACTAGACTATAGACTAGACTATAGACTAGACTATAGACTAGACTATAGACTAGACTATAGACTAGACTATAGACTAGACTATAGACTAGACTAGAACTAGACTATAGACTAGACTATAGACTAGACTAGACTAGACTATAGACTAGACTATAGACTAGACTATAGACTAGACTATGACTAGACTATAGACTAGACTATAGACTAGACTATAGACTAGACTATAGACTAGACTATAGACTAGACTATAGACTAGACTATAGACTAGACTATAGACTAGACTATAGACTAGACTATAGACTAGACTATAGACTAGACTATAGACTAGACTATAGACTAGACTATAGACTAGACTATAGACTAGACTATAGACTAGACTATAGACTAGACTATAGACTAGACTATAGACTAGACTATAGACTAGACTATAGACTAGACTATAGACTAGACTATAGACTAGACTATAGACTAGACTATAGACTAGACTATAGACTAGACTATAGACTAGACTATAGACTAGACTATAGACTAGACTATAGACTAGACTATAGACTAGACTATAGACTAGACTATAGACTAGACTATAGACTAGACTATAGACTAGACTATAGACTAGACTATAGACTAGACTAGACTAGAGACTATAGACTAGACTAGACTAGACTATGACTAGACTAGACTAGACTATAGACTAGACTATAGACTAGACTATAGACTAGACTATAGACTAGACTATAGACTACTATAGACTAGACTATATACTAGACATACGACTATAGACTAGACTATACTAGACTATAGACTAGACTATAGACTAGACTATAGACTAGACTATAGACTAGACTATGACTAGACTATAGACTAGACTATAGACTAGACTATAGACTAGACTATAGACTATAGACTATAGACTAGACTATAGACTAGACTATAGACTAGACTATAGACTAGACTATAGACTAGACTATAGACTAGACTATAGACTAGACTATAGACTAGACTATAGACTAGACTATAGACTAGACTATAGACTAGACTATAGACTAGACTATAGACTAGACTATAGACTAGACTATAGACTAGACTATAGACTAGACTATAGACTGACTATAGACTAGACTAGACTAGACTATAGACTAGACTACTAGACTATAGACTAGACTATAGACTAGACTATAGACTAGACTATAGACTAGACTATAGACTAGACTAGACTAGACTAGACTATAGACTAGACTATAGACTAGACTAACTAGACTAGACTATAGACTAGACTATAGACTAGACTATAGACTAGACTATAGACTAGACTATAGACTAGACTATAGACTAGACTATAGACTACTAGACTAGACTATAGACTAGACTATAGACTAGACTTAGACTATATAGACTAGACTATAGACAGATTAGACTAGACTATAGACTAGACTATAGACTAGACATAGACTAGATTATAGACTAGACTATAGACTAGACTATAGACTAGACTACTATACTAGACTATAGACTAGACTATAGACTAGACTATAGACTAGACTTAGACAGACTATAGACTAGACTATAGACTAGACTATAGACTAGACTATAGACTAGACTATAGACTAGACGATAGACTAGACTATAGACTAGACTATAGACTAGACTATAGACTAGACTATAGACTAGACTATAGACTAGACTATAGACTAGACTATAGACTAGACTATAGACTAGACTATAGACTAGACTATAGACTAGACTATAGACTAGACTATAGACTAGACTATAGACTAGACTATAGACTAGACTATAGACTAGACTAGAGTACAGTCGAAATTCTAAATACTTTTTTATAATCCTATGGAAGTGATAATTTTACTGGGATGTATTACAGATAAAATCTCGCAATTTCAATACAATTTATACAAAAACTTAAAAAGTTTTGTAACAAAATTTACATTTCTATTTAACCTTGCTTTAGTGAATCAATCTATTAAGTATTAGGTTATGATCACCTAGTGATTGCAGTCACCAATAAAAGGGTGATCCATATTTAGCACATTTCGTGATTTTATAAAAATCTATTGAAAATGTGAAAGCCTTAAAATACTTAGAGAATTCCCAGAAATAATTTTTATTTGGTAATATGATGTCAGCCGCCAATTTAATAAAGGAAATCCGCTAAAAGACTTAATATTTTTTTAACTGATGTCTAGAAGGTAAAAACCTAAACTTTTGACCATTTTTAAACAAATCACGATTTTAATACTTATTTCATAAGTGACAAAAAAAAAAAAACACTCAAATAAATATAAAATATTTTACTACTGCATTTAAATTTTAAAACTGAAAAGAAACTTTAAGGTTTAAAAATAAATTGCATATGTGGAAAACCATAAGGTTTGTTGAAAAAAAAAAAAAAAAAAAAAATACCGAATAAATAAATAAACACATGGGTATAACTAAATAACAAAAAATAAAAATCATAAGGAAATTTTAAACTGTGTAAAATGTAACTTTTATGGGTCAATATGTTTAAAAGCCCTACAATGAGTTATTTACGTTTACTAGAGTTGCAACAAAATAATAATAAATTATTTTTGTAAAAGCAAAAACAAAAGTCTTCCATAGTTGCAACATTTTGTTATCTATGACAAATCATAGTATCTTGCATTACTCTGAGAGAGTATTAAATTAAATATATTTGTAGCATAACATCGATTTTACTATAACATTCCCAGTTGCCGCCCTGTTAGCAACTCATTAATTTGCATTTTTCTTTATACACGCTTGACTTTATTTAAAGTTTATGACTTTGACTTTTTCTTCTCGTTTGTAATTTGGGCCTATACATAAACTTTAAGTTTTCCACTGTTCATTGAGTTTGCTTTCATAGACTTGGCACCAATTTTTTTTTTGCATCTTTTGTTGCACATCATAAGTGGTGTTAATATGCAGATTTTGCTTAAGACATTTGCAATCAATGGTCATTAACAAATCAGCTGAAAGATGTTGAAGATGCTGCTGCTTAAGTAAAATGTTGTGTAATTTATTTGCTAATTTAGCTGCTAAACAAAAATTATACTTGTCAAATAGTTAACAATTAATAATTTTAGTAGCCTGTAAATTAGGTATGAAGAATATTTAATTTATAGCTTAAGGTGCACAGTGGGACTACTACCTAATTTAGGTCCTAAATTGGACTTTACTTTAGTATTTACTCTAAATAGCTTGTATTGTTATTTCGCTGTACTATAGCAAAGACTACAGATTTGACCATAGTATGGTCAACACTCCGACCTATAGTTTAGTTTAAATTTTGGACTACAGCCACGTATGAAGACGAGATTATTGTCTCGGTAATTGTCTACTACATTTAGTCTATCCTCTATAGTCTGGATTATAATCTAATTTGTAGTCTGGACTACAGTCTAATCTGTAGTATAGTAAAATTTTTTAGTCTGGACTTAAGTCTAATCTATAGTCTGGACTATAGTCAGGTTTATAGTCTAGAAAAAAGTCTAAACTATCGTCTAAATAGACTATAGTCAAGTTTATAGTTTGGATTATACTTTGGTATGTAGATAAGTCTGGACAGTAGTCTAGTCTACAGTTTGGACCACAGTCTAGTCTATAGTCTGGACTATAGCACAGTCTATATTCTGGACTATAGTATAGTGTATAGTCTGGACTATAGTACAGTGTATAGTCTGGACTATAGTATAGTGTATAGTCTGGACTATAGTATAGTGTATAGTCTGGACTATAGTATAGTCTATAGTCTGGACTATAGTATAGTCTATAGTCTGGACTATAGTGTAGTCTATAGTCTGGACTATAGTATAGTGTATAGTCTGGACTATAGTATAGTCTATAGTCTAGACTATAGTATAGTCTATAGTCTAGACTATAGAATAGTCTATAGTCTAGACTATAGTATAGTCTATAGTCTAGACTATAGTATAGTCTATAGTCTAGACTATAGTATAGTCTATAGTCTGGACTATAGTATAGTCTATAGTCTAGACTATAGTATAGTCTATAGTCTAGACTATAGTATAGTCTATAGTCTAGACTATAGTATAGTCTATAGTCTAGACTATAGTATAGTCTATAGTCTAGACTATAGTATAGTCTATAGTCTAGACTATAGTATAGTCTATAGTCTAGACTATAGTATAGTCTATAGTCTAGACTATAGTATAGTCTATAGTCTAGACTATAGTATAGTCTATAGTCTAGACTATAGTATAATCAATAGTCTAGACTATAGTATAGTCTATAGTCTAGACTACAGTATAGTCTATAGTCTAGACTACAGTATAGTCTATAGTCTAGACTACAGTATAGTCTATAGTCTAGACTACAGTATAGTCTATAGTCTAGACTATAGTATAGTCTATAGTCTAGACTATAGTATAGTCTATAGTCTAGACTATAGTATAGTCTATAGTCTAGACTAGTATAGTCTATAGTCTAGACTATAGTATAGTCTATAGTCTAGACTATAGTATAGTCTATAGTCTAGACTATAGTATAGTCTATAGTCTAGACTATAGTATAGTCTATAGTCTAACTATAGTATAGTCTATAGTCTAGACTATAGTATAGTCTATAGTCTAGACTATAGTATAGTCTATAGTCTAGACTATAGTATAGTCTATAGTCTAGACTATAGTATAGTCTATAGTCTAGACTATAGTATAGTCTATAGTCTAGACTATAGTATAGTCTATAGTCTAGACTATAGTATAGTCTATAGTCTAGACTATAGTATAGTCTATAGTCTAGACTATAGTATAGTCTATAGTCTAGACTAGGTCCTCTAGATTAGACTATAGTATAGTCTATAGTCTAGACTATAGTAATAGTCTATAGTCTAGACTATAGTATAGTCTATAGTCTAGACTATAGTTATAGTCTATAGTCTAGGACTATAGTATAGCTATTAGTCTAGGACTATAGTATAGTCTATAGTCTAGACTATAGTATAGTCTATAGTCTAGACTATAGTATAGTCTATAGTCTAGACTATAGTATAGTCTATAGTCTAGACTATAGTATAGTCTATAGTCTAGACTATAGTATAGTCTATAGTCTAGACTATAGTATAGTCTATAGTCTAGACTATAGTTATAGTCTATAGTCTAGACTATAGTATGTCTATAGTCTAGACTATAGTCTAGCCTATAGTCTAGACTATAGTCTGGACTATTGTATAGTCTATAGTCTGGACTATAGTAATAGTCTATAGTCTGGACTATAGTATAGTCTATAGTTCTGGACTATAGTATAGTCTATAGTCTGGACTATAGTATAGTCTATAGTCTGGACTATAGTATAGTCTATAGTCTGGACTATAGTATAGTCTATAGTCTGGACTATAGTATAGTCTATAGTCTGGACTATAGTATAGTCTATAGTCTTTACTATAGTATAGTCTATAGTCTGGACTATAGTATAGTCTATAGTCCAGACTGTAGTCTGGACTATAGTATAGTCTATAGTCTGGACTATAGTATGGTCTATAGTCCAGACTATAGTCTGGACTAATAGTATAGTCTATAGTCTGGACTATAGTATAGTCTATAGTCTGGACTATAGTATAGTCTATAGTCTGGACTATAGTATAGTCTATAGTCTGGACTATAGTATAGTCTATAGTCTGGACCATAGTATAGTCTATAGTCTGGACTATAGTAAAGTCAATAGTCTGGACTATAGTATACTCTATAGTCTGGTCTATAGTATAGTCTATAGTCTGGGCTATAGTATAGTCTATAGTCTGGGCTATAGTATAGTCTATAGTCTGGACTATAGTATAGTCTATAGTCTATTGTCTAGTCTATAGTCTGGACTAGTAAAGTCAATAGTCTGGACTATAGTATACTCTATAGTCTGGTCTATAGTATAGTCTATAGTCTGGGCTATAGTATAGTCTATAGTCTGGACTATAGTATAGTCTATTGTCTAGTCTATAGTCTGGACTATAGTATAGTCTATAGTCTGGACTATAGTATAGTCTATAGTCTGGTATATAGTATACTCTATAGTCTGGAATATAGTATACTCTATAGTCTGGATTATAGTATACTCTATTGTCTGGACTATAGTATACTATATAGTCTGGACTATAGTATATTCTATAGTCTGGACTATAGTATATTCTATAGTCTGGACTATAGTATAGTCTATAGTCTGGACTATAGTATATTCTATAGTCTATAGTGTAGACTATAGCATGGTCTATAGTATAAGACTATAGTATAGTCTATAGTCTAGACTATAGTGTAGTCTACAGTCTGGACTTTAGTATATTCTATAGTCTGTACTATAGGCTGGGCTACAGTCTGGATTATAGTCTGGACTATAGTTTGCACTATAGTATGGACTACAGTCTGAACTATAGTCTGAACTATAGTCCCTATAATCTGTAGAGTCTAGATTATAGTCTGGTATATAGTTTGGACAAAGGTCTGGTGTTGTCAGAGTTATTGTGGTCTATAGTTTGGACTATAGTCTAGTCTGGACTATATTGTAGTCTATATTTTGGACACTAGTCTAGACTTCAGTCGTGACTATAGTTTTATTTTTAGTCTAGGGATACCACTATGTGCGTTAAGTTGTGACTACACATCTCGTACCAAAATGTTTGTTGCTTAAGTCTTTTGTTTTCTTGTATTCACCCAAATTTGAACATATTATTTAACCAATTAGAATATTATTAAATTGTTAATTGTTGCTTTAAAGAAATGTTAAACATATTAATATTGTTAACATGTAACATTGCGTTAGCTTAAACTTAAAATATATTTTCAAAGTAACTTGTAGGTGAAGTTTTATTTTTTGCAAAAATTTTTCAAATCTTTAGAGAAATCTTTATGAATTTTAATTTTTAAACTAAAAAAAAAACATAAAGATTTACCTTGTTGTTATTTTATGTTGTTGTAATATTAATAATACTTTGTATTATGTTTTTGTTTATCTAATTAAAATCAAACGCACGTTGTATCTTTATGACAGCAGCTGGAATTTGAAGATTTACATTTTGATAAACAAAGTTTAACATTTAACGTAGTGGGCAGGGTCAGTTAGGTTTAGAAGAATGAATATTAAATTTTAAATATTTAACATAAAATTTAAAACTTTAGGTTTGATCATATATATTTGGTGATTCTTTCTGATGACATTTTAAATAAAACCATTTCCATGTCTTCAATTTTATTTTCAATTCATTTGCTTTTATTTTATTTTCACTTGAATTTCGTTTTTCTCTTTTACAAATTTTCAATTACAATTTGAATTATCTTTCTACTTATTATGCGCTTTCGTTCGTTTCTAGTCATTTTTGAAAATTTTGAGCAATTTGAGTTAAATTTTGTTCGTTTTGTGCTAATAAGCTCTTAAATCTAAAAAGGGAATTTCTTAATTATAATTTTAAAACCAAAACAAAAAAACTAAAAATTAATAACAATTGTTCGATGAGAAACTCTGAAAAAAAATAATTTTAATTAAAAAAGAATCATGATCTATAATGAAGTGATTAATTGCCTTCAATATGGTTTTTAAACTGCAAAAAATTGATTTATTTCTAAATGATTTTTTTTGCATTTTTGTTTTTTTGTCTTATAAAAATTTGTTACTAGTAAAAAAGTAATTTAATATTAATTAGGGTTTTCTAAAACAATTATTGTTTTATTGTTATATGTATTCTGTAGCTGTTTTATGTTTTATATTAAATTCAAAACGTTTTTTTATTATTTAAACTACTTATTTTGTTTTTCAATTAAAAATATAACATTTTCTTTATATTTTCTCTTATTGATTTTGATTTTTTGGGGGGGAAGTGATGATTTGTTGGGTGATATAGTTTTTATTTGTTTTTTTTTTTTCAACTAGTTTTTTTATAATTATTTAAATATTTTATTTTTTTTTTCTAATTATTATGTTGCAATTTGCAATGTTTAACTTTAATGTTTTAGTTTTTGTTACTTAATTTAATATAAAAACATTTTTTCATCTTTTATTTTCCTTGGTTTTTGTTGGTTTTGCTTTAAAATATCCAATTTATTTTCCTCTATAAATTTCAATAATACGATCTTGATCCACGTATTCGAAAATGTGTGGGGCATCCATTAAAATACCAATGGTACCGGCAGTGGTAACAATAAAGAACAAATATAATTGTAAACGATCTATAACCATGGCAACATATTTCCAATCTTCTCGGGTCTGTAAAGGCAAACGTTTAAAGTTTACTACTTAAAATAATAATAACACTATATAATAATAATGACACTATAATAATGTAGTTCGGTCTATAATCAGGACTAACATAGTCAAGTATTAGATAGTTTTAATAGTCAAGATTATAGTTCTTTATACTCAGGATTATATCTCAATATAGTCTATATTCTAGTCTAGTACCCAGTTTAGGCTACAGCTACAGCCTAGTCTATAATCTAGTCTATAGTCTAGCCTATAGTCTAGTCTATAGTCTAGTCTATAGTCTAGTCTATAGTGTAGTCTATAGTCTAGTCTATAGTCTAGTCTATAGTCTAGTCTATAGTCTAGTCTATAGTGTAGTCTATAGTCTAGTCTATAGTCTAGTCTATAGTCTAGTCTATAGTCTAGTCTATAGTCTAGTCTTAGTCTAGTCTATAGTCTAGTCTATAGTCTAGTCTATAGTCTAGTCTATAGTCTAGTCTATAGTCTAGTCTATAGTCTAGTCTATAGTCTAGTCTATAGTCTAGTCTATAGTCTAGTCTACAGTCTAGTCTATAGTCTAGTCTATAGTCTAGTCTATAGTCTAGTCTATAGTCTAGTCTATAGTCTAGTCTATAGTCTAGTCTATAGTCTAGTCTATAGTCTAGTCTATAGTCTAGTCTATAGTCTAGTCTATAGTCTAGTCTATAGTCTAGTCTATAGTCTATAGTCTATAGTCTAGTCTATAGTCTAGTCTATAGTCTAGTCTATAGTCTAGTCTATAGTCTAGTCTATAGTCTAGTCTATAGTCTAGTCTATAGTCTAGTCTATAGTCTAGTCTATAGTCTAGTCTATAGTCTAGTCTATAGTCTAGTCTATAGTCTAGTCTATAGTCTAGTCTATAGTCTAGTCTATAGTCTAGTCTATAGTCTAGTCTATAGTCTAGTCTATAGTCTAGTCTATAGTCTAGTCTATAGTCTAGTCTATAGTCTAGTCTATAGTCTAGTCTATAGTCTAGTCTATAGTCTAGTCTATAGTCTAGTCTATAGTCTAGTCTATAGTCTAGTCTATAGTCTAGTCTATAGTCTAGTCTATAGTCTAGTCTATAGTCTAGTCTATAGTCTAGTCTATAGTCTAGTCTATAGTCTAGTCTATAGTCTAGTCTATAGTTAGTCTATAGTCTATTCTATAGTCTAGTCTAGTCTAGTCTATAGTCTAGTCTATAGTCTAGTCTATAGTCTAGTTTATAGTCTAGTCTATAGTCTTGTCTATAGTCTAGTCTATAGTCTAGTCTATAGTCTAGTCTATAGTCTAGTCTATAGTCTAGTCTATAGTCTAGTCTATTGTCTAGTCTATTGTCTAGTCTATAGTCTAGTCTATAGTCTAGTCTATAGTCTAGTCTATAGTCTAGTCTATAGTCTAGTCTATAGTCTAGTCTATAGTCTAGTCTATAGTCTAGTCTATAGTCTAGTCTATAGTCTAGTCTATAGTCTAGTCTATAGTCTAGTCTATAGTCTAGTCTATAGTCTAGTCTATAGTCTAGTCTATAGTCTAGTCTATAGTCTAGTCTATAGTCTAGTCTATAGTCTAGTCTATAGTCTAGTCTATAGTCTAGTCTATAGTCTAGTCTATAGTCTAGTCTATAGTCTAGTCTATAGTCTAGTCTATAGTCTAGTCTATAGTCTAGTCTATAGTCTAGTCTATAGTCTAGTCTATAGTCTAGTCTATAGTCTAGTCTATAGTCTAGTCTATAGTCTAGTCTATAGTCTAGTCTATGTATAGTCTATAGTCTAGTCTATAGTCTAGTCTATAGTCTAGTCTATAGTCTAGTCTATAGTCTAGTCTATAGTCTAGTCTATAGTCTAGTCTATAGTCTAGTCTATAGTCTAGTCTATAGTCTAGTCTATAGTCTAGTCTATAGTCTAGTCTATAGTCTAGTCTATAGTCTAGTCTATAGTCTAGTCTATAGTCTAGTCTATAGTATAGTCTATAGTCTAGTCTATAGTCTAGTCTATTGTCTAGTCTATAGTCTAGTCTATAGTCTAGTCTAGTCTAGTCTATAGTCTAGTCTAGTCTATAGTCTAGTCTATAGTCTAGTATAGTAGTCTATAGTCTAGTCTATAGTCTAGTCTATAGTCTAGTCTATAGTCTAGTCTATAGTCTAGTCTATAGTATAGTCTATAGTCTAGTCTATAGTCTAGTCTATAGTCTAGTCTATAGTCTAGTCTATAGTCTAGTCTATAGTCTACTCTATAGTCTAGTCTATAGTCTTGTCTATAGTCTAGTCTATAGTCTAGTCTATAGTCTAGTCTATAGTCTAGTCTATAGTCTAGTCTATAGTCTAGTCTATAGTCTAGTCTATAGTCTAGTCTATAGTCTAGTCTATAGTCTAGTCTATAGTCTAGTCTATAGTCTAGTCTATAGTCTAGTCTATAGTCTAGTCTATAGTCTAGTCTATAGTCTAGTCTATAGTCTAGTCTATAGTCTAGTCTATAGTCTAGTCTATAGTCTAGTCTATAGTCTAGTCTATAGTCTAGTCTATAGTCTAGTCTATAGTATAGTCTATAGTCTAGTCTATAGTCTAGTCTATTGTCTAGTCTATAGTCTAGTCCATAGTCTAGTCTATAGTCTAGTCTATTGTCTAGTCTATAGTCTAGTCTATAGTCTAGTCTAGTCTATAGTCTAGTCTATAGTCTAGTCTATAGTCTAGTCTATAGTCTAGTCTATAGTCTAGTCTATAGTCTAGTCTATAGTCTAGTCTATAGTCTAGTCTATAGTCTAGTATATAGTCTAGTCTATAGTCTAGTCTATAGTCTAGTCTATAGTCTAGTCTATAGTCTAGTCTATAGTCTAGTCTATAGTCTAGTCTATAGTCTAGTCTATAGTCTAGTCTATAGTCTAGTCTATAGTCTAGTCTATAGTCTAGTCTAGTCTATAGTCTAGTCTAGTCTATAGTCTAGTCTAGTCTATAGTCTAGTCTATAGTCTAGTCTAGTCTATAGTCTAGTCTAGTCTAGTCTATAGTCTAGTCTAGTCTAGTCTAGTCTATAGTCTAGTCTAGTCTAGTCTAGTCTATAGTCTAGTCTAGTCTATAGTCTAGTCTATAGTCTAATCTATAGTCTAGTCTATAGTCTAGTCTATATTCTAGTCTATAGTCTAGTCTATAGTCTAGTCTATAGTCTAGTCTATAGTATAGTCTAGTCTATAGTCTAGTCTATAGTCTAGTCTATAGTCTAGTCTATAGTCTAGTCTATAGTCTAGTCTATAGTCTAGTCTATAGTCTAGTCTATAGTCTAGTCTATAGTCTAGTCTATAGTCTAGTCTATAGTCTAGTCTATAGTCTAGTCTATAGTCTAGTCCATAGTCCAGTCTACAATCTAGTCTGTACTCTAGTCTATGGTGTAGTCTAATTGATCTGGATTATAATATAGTCTTGTCGGAAGTAAAGTTCAGGCTATAGTGTAGGAAAAATTCTACACCTCCATGCATTCTCCTGAATAAAGACTCTTCTCCAGACTACTTGTATATACAAATCTTCATTCCTTAAATGCTCCGCTATAAACTCTACCGCCTCGGTGGCCTTACTCGCCTCTGGCGACAATAAAATCGAATCAGAGGACTCACTCTCTCGACGTCCATGATCACCAATACCCAGCTCAGCACCACTATTAACTTTACGATTTATTTTACAATTTGGATGATGTAAATCCGACAATTCCATAACTTCCATTTTCGATTGTTTACCCCCGATGGCACTTATCTGCTTCGGCATCTCAGCTGGTGAACCATATGAAGTGGGATACGTTTGAGCACTAGTGCCAGGCATTTCCATCATCCAACGAAGACGTGTCTTGCGTGGACGTTTCATTAGCAAGATGGCAGGTAGATATTGTAGAAAAGCTCTACGTATCCAGTTGGGCATACGATGCGTGCGAGGACCTCGGAAATTCCAATTGATAATGACGACCGTTACCAAAATCGAAACGGTATTCATGATAAAGGTGAAGAGTAAGTATTTGGCTATGAGTGGCAGCACTAGGGAAGTGGGCGGTAGAATTTTCGATACAAGCAACAGGAACACAACCAGTGACAGTAAAATGCTAATACCCAAAGTCACCTAAAGAGAAAAATGGATAAAAATGATTTCATCTAGAAATAAAGTTTAAGGACTATACCTTTTCTCCAGCTTCTGCGGGCAAATAAAATACCAAAACACAAAGGAATGAAATCAGCACAGTGGGCAAAATTAAATTCACCGTGTAGAAGAGAGTTTTCCTGCGTATAATGATGTAAAATGTAATATCGGTTTCCGTAGGATGATTACCATCACCCTCATAGACATTTAAGTAGGCGGGCACTTCTATTATATCCCAAGTACCCGATTTCCAATAATCCGATAAATCCACAAAATTCTTATTGTTATACAAAGCCAGCGACACCTGATCACCATTAAAGGTCCACGAACCAAATTTCATAATACAAGTCTGTTGATCGAAGGGAAAGTAGGTGACATCAATGGTGCAAGAACTTTGATAAATGGCCGGAGGTACCCAAAGAACCTCACCGGTAGGATAAATTAAAACGTTAGATTTATAACGCACTTCGTAGTTACCATCAGCACTAGGAGATGGATTCGGAGTTTGGTCATGAGGAAAGAAAATAATGTATATTAGTATTTTATTTATTTGATATTGGGGGAAAGGGTTTATTATTTATTACTTAAATAATCTTTATTGTTATAACAAATTGTTAATAAGATTGTTAATATCGTTAGACTTCAAAAGCTGTACATTTTCGTTGGTATTATATAAGTATATAAATGGACTATGATTATTTTTTAATTTTTTTGCATTATTTGGATATGATAGTGTTTAATGATTTCCTAAATGGTTCCTTATCTTAACAAGCCTTTTTTTTCGGAATGCTAAAAAGCATTTTTCCTTTAGCCAGTGTTTGTTTTAAACACTCACCTGTTGAAAGCCTAAAGAAATTAAGGTTAAAGTTTTCGGAGTTCTTTTTAGGGACTTGGTTTTACAGGGGCAAACTACTGTTTTTTTGGGGGGGTTATATTACTTTTACTATTAAGCAGTTTACAGAGGATGTTTTTTTTGATATGGATTGACTATTACAAGTTATTTTAATCTCCTTTGGAAAAATCCTTGCCTTTTGCCGATAGTTAACAAATTTCAAGGATTTTTTTAGGAGTTATGCTGCGTTTTTTTATAAATTTTAATTTCGAACAAAACAAGAAAATCAAGTCTGGTATAATCCAAATTTTAAGTCGTAATTTCTAGGGCTGCCATAATGATTACATTCCTGATCTAGATTAAGGAGGAAAGTATTAGTTTTAAGATATATTTATGATACTTGTTTGGCAATGGTTTTATGATGGACAATAGACAACACATATGAAAATGTTGTTAAAATTCCTATAAAAATATGGTTTTGTTTATACTTTCCTCCTTAATCTATCAGGAATGTAATCATTATGGCAGCCCTAGAATTACGACTTAAAATTTGGATTACCAGACTTGATTTCTTGTTTTGTTCGAAATTAAAATTTATAAAAACAACGCAGCATAACTCCTAAAAAAATCCTTGAAATTTGTTAACTATCGGCAAAAGGCAAGGATTTTTCCAAAGGAGATTAAAATAACTTGTAATAGTCAATCCATATCAAAAAAAAACATCCTCTGAAACTGCTTAATAGTAAAAGTAATATAACCCCCCCAAAAAAACAGTAGTTTGCCCCTGTAAAACCAAGTCCCTAAAAAGAACTCCGAAAACTTTAACCTTAATTTCTTTAGGCTTTCAACAGGTGAGTGTTTAAAACAAACACTGGCTAAAGGAAAAATGCTTTTAGCATTCCGAAAAAAAAGGCTTGTTAAGATAAGGAACCATTTAGGAAATCATTAAACACTATCATATCCAAATAATGCAAAAAAATTAAAAAATAATCATAGTCCATTTATATACTTATATAATACCAACGAAAATGTACAGCTTTTGAAGTCTAACGATATTAACAATCTTATTAACAATTTGTTATAACAATAAAGATTATTTAAGTAATAAATAATAAACCCTTTCCCCCAATATCAAATAAATAAAATACTAATATACATTATTTTCTTTCCTCATGACCAAACTCCGAATCCATCTCCTAGTGCTGATGGTAACTACGAAGTGCGTTATAAATCTAACGTTTTAATTTATCCTACCGGTGAGGTTCTTTGGGTACCTCCGGCCATTTATCAAAGTTCTTGCACCATTGATGTCACCTACTTTCCCTTCGATCAACAGACTTGTATTATGAAATTTGGTTCGTGGACCTTTAATGGTGATCAGGTGTCGCTGGCTTTGTATAACAATAAGAATTTTGTGGATTTATCGGATTATTGGAAATCGGGTACTTGGGATATAATAGAAGTGCCCGCCTACTTAAATGTCTATGAGGGTGATGGTAATCATCCTACGGAAACCGATATTACATTTTACATCATTATACGCAGGAAAACTCTCTTCTACACGGTGAATTTAATTTTGCCCACTGTGCTGATTTCATTCCTTTGTGTTTTGGTATTTTATTTGCCCGCAGAAGCTGGAGAAAAGGTATAGTCCTTAAACTTTATTTCTAGATGAAATCATTTTATCCATTTTTCTCTTTAGGTGACTTTGGGTATTAGCATTTTACTGTCACTGGTTGTGTTCCTGTTGCTTGTATCGAAAATTCTACCGCCCACTTCCCTAGTGCTGCCACTCATAGCCAAATACTTACTCTTCACCTTTATCATGAATACCGTTTCGATTTTGGTAACGGTCGTCATTATCAATTGGAATTTCCGAGGTCCTCGCACGCATCGTATGCCCAACTGGATACGTAGAGCTTTTCTACAATATCTACCTGCCATCTTGCTAATGAAACGTCCACGCAAGACACGTCTTCGTTGGATGATGGAAATGCCTGGCACTAGTGCTCAAACGTATCCCACTTCATATGGTTCACCAGCTGAGATGCCGAAGCAGATAAGTGCCATCGGGGGTAAACAAATCGAAAATGGAAGTTATGGAATTGTCGGATTTACATCATCCAAATTGTAAATAAATCGTAAAGTTAATAGTGGTGCTGAGCTGGGTATTGGTGATCATGGACGTCGAGAGAGTGAGTCCTCTGATTCGATTTTATTGTCGCCAGAGGCGAGTAAGGCCACCGAGGCGGTAGAGTTTATAGCGGAGCATTTAAGGAATGAAGATTTGTATATACAAGTAAGTCTGGAGAAGAGTCTTTATTCAGGAGAATGCATGGAGGTGTAGAATTTTTCCTACACTATAGCCTGAACTTTACTTCCGACAAGACTATATTATAATCCAGATCAATTAGACTACACCATAGACTAGAGTACAGACTAGATTGTAGACTGGACTATGGACTAGACTATAGACTAGACTATAGACTAGACTATAGACTAGACTATAGACTAGACTATAGACTAGACTATAGACTAGACTATAGACTAGACTATAGACTAGACTATAGACTAGACTATAGACTAGACTATAGACTAGACTATAGACTAGACTATAGACTAGACTATACTATAGACTAGACTATAGACTAGACTATAGACTAGACTATAGACTAGAATATAGACTAGACTATAGACTAGACTATAGATTAGACTATAGACTGACTATAGACTAGACTAGACTATAGACTAGACTAGACTAGACTAGACTAGACTAGACTAGACTAGACTAGACTAGACTAGACTACTAGACTAGACTATAGACTAGACTAGACTATAGACTAGACTATAGACTAGACTAGACTATAGACTAGACTAGACTATAGACTAGACTAGACTATAGACTAGACTATAGACTAGACTATAGACTAGACTATAGACTAGACTATAGACTAGACTATAGACTAGACTATAGACTAGACTATAGACTAGACTATAGACTAGACTATAGACTAGACTATAGACTAGACTATATACTAGACTATAGACTAGACTATAGACTAGACTATAGACTAGACTATAGACTAGACTATAGACTAGACTATAGACTAGACTATAGACTAGACTATAGACTAGACTATAGACTAGACTAGACTATAGACTAGACTATAGACTAGACAATAGACTAGACTATAGACTAGACTATGGACTAGACTATAGACTAGACAATAGACTAGACTATAGACTAGACTATAGACTATACTATAGACTAGACTATAGACTAGACTATAGACTAGACTATAGACTAGACTATAGACTAGACTATAGACTAGACTATAGACTAGACTATAGACTAGACTATAGACTAGACTATAGACTAGACTATAGACTAGACTATAGACTAGACTATAGACTAGACTATAGACTAGACTATAGACTAGACTATAGACTAGACTATAGACTAGACTATAGACTAGACTATAGACTAGACTATAGACTAGACTATAGACTAGACTATAGACTAGACTATAGACTAGACTATAGACAAGACTATAGACTAGACTATAGAGTAGACTATAGACTAGACTATAGACTAGACTATAGACTAGACTATAGACTAGACTATAGACTAGACTATAGACTAGACTATAGACTAGACTATAGACTAGACTATAGACTAGACTATAGACTAGACTATAGACTAGACTATAGACTAGACTATAGACTAGACTATAGACTAGACTATAGACTAGACTATAGACTAGACTAGACTATAGACTAGACTAGACTAGACTATAGACTAGACTATAGACTAGACAATAGACTAGACTATAGACTAGACTATGACTATACTATAGACTAGACTATAGACTAGACTATAGACTAGACTATAGACTAGACTATAGACTAGACTATAGACTAGACTATAGACTAGACTATAGACTAGACTATAGACTAGACTATAGACTAGACTATAGACTATACATAGACTATACTATAGACTAGACTATAGACTAGACTATAGACTAGACTATAGACTAGACTATAGACTAGACTATAGACTAGACTATAGACTATAGACTAGACTATAGACTAGACTATAGACTAGACTATAGACTAGACTATAGACTAGACTATAGACTAGACTATAGACTAGACTATAGACTAGACTATAGACTAGACTATACTAGACTATAGACTAGACTATAGACTAGACTATAGACTAGACTATAGACTAGACTATAGACTAGACTATAGACTAGACTATAGACTAGACTATAGACTAGACTATAGACTAGACTATAGACTAGACTATAGACTAGACTATAGACTAGACTATAGACTAGACTATAGACTAGACTATAGACTAGACTATTAGACTAGACTATATACTATAGACTATAGACTAGACTATAGACTAGACTATAGACTAGACTATAGACTAGACTATAGACTAGACAATAGACTAGACAATAGACTAGACTATAGACTAGACTATAGACTAGACTATAGACTAGACTATAGACTAGACTATAGACTAGACTATAGACAAGACTATAGACTAGACTATAAACTAGACTATAGACTAGACTATAGACTAGACTATAGACTAGACTAGACTAAACTATAGACTAGACTATAGACTAGACTATAGACTAGACTATAGACTAACTATAGACTAGACTATAGACTAGACTATAGACTAGACTATAGACTAGACTATAGACTAGACTATAGACTAGACTATAGACTAGACTATAGACTAGACTATAGACTAGACTATAGACTAGACTATAGACTAGACTAGACTATAGACTAGACTATAGACTAGACTATAGACTAGACTATAGACTAGACTATAGACTAGACTATAGACTAGACTATAGACTAGACTATAGACTAGACTATAGACTAGACTATAGACTAGACTATAGACTATACTATAGACTAGACTAGACTAGACTATAGACTAGACTATAGACTAGACTATAGACTAGACTATAGACTAGACTATAGACTAGACTATAGACTATAGACTAGACTATAGACTAGACTATAGACTAGACTATAGACTAGACTATAGACTAGACTATAGACTAGACTATAGACTAGACTATAGACTAGACTATAGACTAGACTATAGACTAGACTATAGACTAGACTATAGACTAGACTATAGACTAGACTATAGACTAGACTATAGACTAGACTATAGACTAGACTATAGACTAGACTATAGACTAGACTATAGACTAGACTATAGACTAGACTATAGACTAGACTATAGACTAGACTATAGACTAGACTATAGACTAGACTATAGACTAGACTATAGACTAGACTATAGACTAGACTATAGACTAGACTATAGACTAGACTATAGACTAGACTATAGACTAGACTATAGACTAGACTATAGACTAGACTATAGACTAGACTATAGACTATAGACTAGACTATAGACTAGACTATAGACTAGACTATAGACTAGACTATAGACTACACTATAGACTAGACTATAGACTAGACTATAGACTAGACTATAGGCTAGACTATAGACTAGATTATAGACTAGGCTGTAGCTGTAGCCTAAACTGGGTACTAGACTAGAATATAGACTATATATTGAGATATAATCCTGAGTATAAAAGAACTATAATCTTGACTATTAAAACTATCTAATACTTGACTATGTTAGTCCTGATTATAGACCGAACTACATTATTATAGTGTCATTATTATTATATAGTGTTATTATTATTTTAAGTAGTAAACTTTAAACGTTTGCCTTTACAGACCCGAGAAGATTGGAAATATGTTGCCATGGTTATAGATCGTTTACAATTATATTTGTTCTTTATTGTTACCACTGCCGGTACCATTGGTATTTTAATGGATGCCCCACACATTTTCGAATACGTGGATCAAGATCGTATTATTGAAATTTATAGAGGAAAATAAATTGGATATTTTAAAGCAAAACCAACAAAACCAAGGAAAATAAAAGATGAAAAAATGTTTTTATATTAAATTAAGTAACAAAAACTAAAACATTAAAGTTAAACATTGCAAATTGCAACAATAATAATTAGAAAAAAAAAATAAAAATATTTAAATAATTATAAAAAAAACTAGTTGAAAAAAAAAAAACAAATAAAAACTATATCACCACAACAAATCATCACTTCCCCCCCAAAAAATCAAAATCAATAAGAGAAAATATAAAGAAAATGTTATATTTTTAATTGAAAAACAAAATAAGTAGTTTAAATAATAAAAAAAACGTTTTGAATTTAATATAAAACATAAAACAGCTACAGAATACATATAACAATAAAAACAATAATTGTTTTAGAAAACCCTAATTAATATTAAATTACTTTTTTTACTAGTAACAAATTTTTATAAGACAAAAAAACAAAATGCAAAAAAAAATCATTTAGAAATAAATCAATTTTTTGCAGTTTAAAAACCATATTGAAGGCAATTAATCACTTCATTATAAGATCATGATTCTTTTTAATTAAAATTATTTTTTTTCAGAGTTTCTCATCGAACAATTGTTATTAATTTTTTAGTTTTTTTGTTTTGGTTTAAAATTATAATTAAGAAATTCCCTTTTTAGATTTTAAGAGCTTATTAGCACAAAACGAAACAAAAATTTAACTCAAATTGCTCAAAATTTTCAAAAATGACTAGAAACGAACGAAAGCGCATAATAAGTAGAAAGATAATTCAAATTGTAATTGAAAATTTGTAAAAGAGAAAAACGAAATTCAAGTGAAAATAAAATAAAAGCAAATGAATTGAAAATAAAATTGAAGACATGGAAATGGTTTTATTTAAAATGTCATCAGAAAGAATCACCAAATATATATGATCAAACCTAAAGTTTTAAATTTTATGTTAAATATTTAAATTTAATATTCATTCTTCTAAACCTAACTGACCCTGCCCACTACGTTAAATGTTAAACTTTGTTTATCAAAATGTAAATCTTCAAATTCCAGCTGCTGTCATAAAGATACAACGTGCGTTTGATTTTAAATTAGATAAACAAAAACATAAATACAAAGTATTATTAATATTACAACAACATAAAATAACAACAAGGTAAAATCTTTATGTTTTTTTTTTAGTTTAAAAATTAAAATTCATAAAGATTTCTCTAAAGATTTGAAAAATTTTTGCAAAAAATAAAACTTCACCTACAAGTTACTTTGAAAATATATTTTAAGTTTAAGCTAACGCAATGTTACATGTTAACAATATTAATATGTTTAACATTTCTTTAAAGCAACAATTAACAATTTAATAATATTCTAATTGGTTAAATAATATGTTCAAATTTGGGTGAATACAAGAAAACAAAAGACTTAAGCAACAAACATTTTTGGTACGAGATGTGTAGTCACAACTTAACGCACATAGTGGTATCCCTAGACTAAAAATAAAACTATAGTCACGACTGAAGTCTAGACTAGTGTCCAAAATATAGACTACAATATAGTCCAGACTAGACTATAGTCCAAACTATAGACCACAATAACTCTGACAACACCAGACCTTTGTCCAAACTATATACCAGACTATAATCTAGACTCTACAGATTATAGGGACTATAGTTCAGACTATAGTTCAGACTGTAGTCCATACTATAGTGCAAACTATAGTCCAGACTATAATCCAGACTGTAGCCCAGCCTATAGTACAGACTATAGAATATACTAAAGTCCAGACTGTAGACTACACTATAGTCTAGACTATAGACTATACTATAGTCTTATACTATAGACCATGCTATAGTCTACACTATAGACTATAGAATATACTATAGTCCAGACTATAGACTATACTATAGTCCAGACTATAGAATATACTATAGTCCAGACTATAGAATATACTATAGTCCAGACTATATAGTATACTATAGTCCAGACAATAGAGTATACTATAATCCAGACTATAGAGTATACTATATTCCAGACTATAGAGTATACTATATACCAGACTATAGACTATACTATAGTCCAGACTATAGACTATACTATAGTCCAGACTATAGACTAGACAATAGACTATACTATAGTCCAGACTATAGACTATACTATAGCCCAGACTATAGACTATACTATAGACCAGACTATAGAGTATACTATAGTCCAGACTATTGACTTTACTAGTCCAGACTATAGACTAGACAATAGACTATAGACTATACTATAGTCCAGACTATAGACTATACTATAGCCCAGACTATAGACTATACTATAGCCCAGACTATAGACTATACTATAGACCAGACTATAGAGTATACTATAGTCCAGACTATTGACTTTACTATAGTCCAGACTATAGACTATACTATGGTCCAGACTATAGACTATACTATAGTCCAGACTATAGACTATACTATAGTCCAGACTATAGACTATACTATAGTCCAGACTATAGACTATACTATAGTCCAGACTATAGACTATACTATAGTCCAGACTATAGTCTGGACTATAGACCATACTATAGTCCAGACTATAGACTATACTATAGTCCAGACTACAGTCTGGACTATAGACTATACTATAGTCCAGACTATAGACTATACTATAGTAAAGACTATAGACTATACTATAGTCCAGACTATAGACTATACTATAGTCCAGACTATAGACTATACTATAGTCCAGACTATAGACTATACTATAGTCCAGACTATAGACTATACTATAGTCCAGACTATAGGACTATACTATAGTCCAGACTATAGACTATACTATAGTCCAGACTATAGACTATACTATAGTCCCAGACTATAGACTATACATAGTCCAGACTATAGTCTAGACTATAGGCTATACTATAGTCTAGACTATAGACTATACTATAGTCTAGACTATAGACTATACTATAGTCTAGACTATAGACTACTATAGTCAATATAGTTCTAGACTATAGACTATACTATAGTCTAGACTATAGACTATATAGTCTAGACTATAGACTATACTATAGTCTAGACTATAGACTATACTATAGTCTAGACTATAGACTATACTATAGTCTAGACTATAGACTATACTATAGTCTAGACTATAGACTATACTATAGTCTAGACTATAGACTATACTATAGTCTAGACTATAGACTATACTATAGTCTAGACTATAGACTATACTATAGTCTAGACTATAGACTATACTATAGTCTAGACTATAGACTATACTATAGTCTAGACTATAGACTATACTATAGTCTAGACTATAGACTATACTATAGTCTAGACTATAGACTATACTATAGTCTAGACTATAGACTATCCTATAGTCTAGACTATAGACTATACTATAGTCTAGACTATAGACTATACTATAGTCTAGACTATAGACTATATGTTAGACTATAGACTATACTATAGTCTAGACTATAGACTATACTATAGTCTAGACTATAGACTATACTATAGTCTAGGACTATAGACTATACTATAGTCTAGACTATAGACTATACTATAGTCTAGACTATAGACTATACTATAGTCTAGACTATAGACTATACTATAGTCTAGACTATAGACTATACTATAGTCTAGACTATAGACTATACTATAGTCTAGACTATAGACTATACTATAGTCTAGACTATAGACTATACTGTAGTCTAGACTATAGACTATACTGTAGTCTAGACTATAGACTATACTGTAGTCTAGACTATAGACTATACTATAGTCTAGACTATTGATTATACTATAGTCTAGACTATAGACTATACTATAGTCTAGACTATAGACTATACTATAGTCTAGACTATAGACTATACTATAGTCTAGACTATAGACTATACTATAGTCTAGACTATAGACTATACTATAGTCTAGACTATAGACTATACTATAGTCTAGACTATAGACTATACTATAGTCTAGACTATAGACTATACTATAGTCTAGACTATAGACTATACTATAGTCTAGACTATAGACTATACTATAGTCCAGACTATAGACTATACTATAGTCTAGACTATAGACTATACTATAGTCTAGACTATAGACTATACTATAGTCTAGACTATAGACTATTCTATAGTCTAGACTATAGACTATACTATAGTCTAGACTATAGACTATACTATAGTCCAGACTATACACTATACTATAGTCCAGACTATAGACTACACTATAGTCCAGACTATAGACTATACTATAGTCCAGACTATAGACTATACTATAGTCCAGACTATACACTATACTATAGTCCAGACTATACACTATACTATAGTCCAGACTATACACTGTACTATAGTCCAGACTATACACTATACTATAGTCCAGAATATAGACTGTGCTATAGTCCAGACTATAGACTAGACTGTGGTCCAAACTGTAGACTAGACTACTGTCCAGACTTATCTACATACCAAAGTATAATCCAAACTATAAACTTGACTATAGTCTATTTAGACGATAGTTTAGACTTTTTTCTAGACTATAAACCTGACTATAGTCCAGACTATAGATTAGACTTAAGTCCAGACTAAAAATTTTACTATACTACAGATTAGACTGTAGTCCAGACTACAAATTAGATTATAATCCAGACTATAGAGGATAGACTAAATGTAGTAGACAATTACCGAGACAATAATCTCGTCTTCATACGTGGCTGTAGTCCAAAATTTAAACTAAACTATAGGTCGGAGTGTTGACCATACTATGGTCAAATCTGTAGTCTTTGCTATAGTACAGCGAAATAACAATACAAGCTATTTAGAGTAAATACTAAAGTAAAGTCCAATTTAGGACCTAAATTAGGTAGTAGTCCCACTGTGCACCTTAAGCTATAAATTAAATATTCTTCATACCTAATTTACAGGCTACTAAAATTATTAATTGTTAACTATTTGACAAGTATAATTTTTGTTTAGCAGCTAAATTAGCAAATAAATTACACAACATTTTACTTAAGCAGCAGCATCTTCAACATCTTTCAGCTGATTTGTTAATGACCATTGATTGCAAATGTCTTAAGCAAAATCTGCATATTAACACCACTTATGATGTGCAACAAAAGATGCAAAAAAAAAATTGGTGCCAAGTCTATGAAAGCAAACTCAATGAACAGTGGAAAACTTAAAGTTTATGTATAGGCCCAAATTACAAACGAGAAGAAAAAGTCAAAGTCATAAACTTTAAATAAAGTCAAGCGTGTATAAAGAAAAATGCAAATTAATGAGTTGCTAACAGGGCGGCAACTGGGAATGTTATAGTAAAATCGATGTTATGCTACAAATATATTTAATTTAATACTCTCTCAGAGTAATGCAAGATACTATGATTTGTCATAGATAACAAAATGTTGCAACTATGGAAGACTTTTGTTTTTGCTTTTACAAAAAATAATTTATTATTATTTGTTGCAACTCTAGTAAACGTAAATAACTCATTGTAGGGCTTTTAAACATATTGACCCATAAAAGTTACATTTTACACAGTTTAAAATTTCCTTATGATTTTTATTTTTTGTTATTTTAGTTATACCCATGTGTTTATTTATTTATTCGGTATTTTTTTTTTTTTTTTTTTTTCAACAAACCTTATGGTTTTCCACATATGCAATTTATTTTTAAACCTTAAAGTTTCTTTTCAGTTTTAAAATTTAAATGCAGTAGTAAAATATTTTTATATTTATTTGAGTGTTTTTTTTTTTTTGTCACTTATGAAATAAGTATTAAAATCGTGATTTGTTTAAAAATGGTCAAAAGTTTAGGTTTTTACCTTCTAGACATCAGTTAAAAAAATATTAAGTCTTTTAGCGGATTTCCTTTATTAAATTGGCGGCTGACATCATATTACCAAATAAAAATTATTTCTGGGAATTCTCTAAGTATTTTAAGGCTTTCACATTTTCAATAGATTTTTATAAAATCACGAAATGTGCTAAATATGGATCACCCTTTTATTGGTGACTGCAATCACTAGGTGATCATAACCTAATACTTAATAGATTGATTCACTAAAGCAAGGTTAAATAGAAATGTAAATTTTGTTACAAAACTTTTTAAGTTTTTGTATAAATTGTATTGAAATTTGCGAGATTTTATCTGTAATACATCCCAGTAAAATTATCACTTCCATAGGATTATAAAAAAGTATTTAGAATTTCGACTGTACTCTAGTCTAGTCTATAGTCTAGTCTATAGTCTAGTCTATAGTCTAGTCTATAGTCTAGTCTATAGTCTAGTCTATAGTCTAGTCTATAGTCTAGTCTATAGTCTAGTCTATAGTCTAGTCTATAGTCTAGTCTATAGTCTAGTCTATAGTCTAGTCTATAGTCTAGTCTATAGTCTAGTCTATAGTCTAGTCTATAGTCTAGTCTATAGTCTAGTCTATAGTCTAGTCTATAGTCTAGTCTATAGTCTAGTCTATAGTCTAGTCTATAGTCTAGTCTATAGTCTAGTCTAGTCTATAGTCTAGTCTATAGTCTAGTCTATAATCTAGTCTATAGTCTAGTCTATAGTCTAGTCTATAGTCTAGTCTATAATCTAGTCTATAGTCTAGTCTATAGTCTAGTCTATAGTCTAGTCTATAGTCTAGTCTATAGTCTAGTCTATAGTCTAGTCTATAGTCTAGTCTATAGTCTAGTCTATAGTCTAGTCTATAGTCTAGTCTATAGTCTAGTCTATAGTCTAGTCTATAGTCTAGTCTATAGTCTAGTCTAGTCTATAGTCTAGTCTAGTCTATAGTCTAGTCTATAGTCTAGTCTATAGTCTAGTCTATAGTCTAGTCTATAGTCTAGTCTATAGTCTAGTCTATAGTCTAGTCTATAGTCTAGTCTATAGTCTAGTCTATAGTCTAGTCTATAGTCTAGTCTATAGTCTAGTCTATAGTCTAGTCTATAGTCTAGTCTATAGTCTAGTCTATAGTCTAGTCTATAGTCTAGTCTATAGTCTAGTCTATAGTCTAGTCTATAGTCTAGTCTATAGTCTAGTCTATAGTCTAGTCTATAGTCTAGTCTATAGTCTAGTCTATAGTCTAGTCTATAGTCTAGTCTATAGTCTAGTCTATAGTCTAGTCTATAGTCTAGTCTATAGTCTAGTCTATAGTCTAGTCTATAGTCTAGTCTATAGTCTAGTCTATAGTCTAGTCTATAGTCTAGTCTATAGTCTAGTCTATAGTCTAGTCTATAGTCTAGTCTATAGTCTAGTCTATAGTCTAGTCTATAGTCTAGTCTATAGTCTAGTCTATAGTCTAGTCTATAGTCTAGTCTATAGTCTAGTCTATAGTCTAGTCTATAGTCTAGTCTATAGTCTAGTCTATAGTCTAGTCTAGTCTAGTCTATAGTCTAGTCTAGTCTAAAGTCTAGTCTATAGTCTAGTCTATAGTCTAGTCTATAGTCTAGTCTATAGTCTAGTCTATAGTCTAGTCTAGTCTATAGTCTAGTCTATAGTCTAGTCTAGTCTATAGTCTAGTCTATAGTCTAGTCTATAGTCTAGTCTATAGTCTAGTCTATAGTCTAGTCTATAGTCTAGTCTATAGTCTAGTCTATAGTCTAGTCTATAGTCTAGTCTATAGTCTAGTCTATAGTCTAGTCTATAGTCTAGTCTATAGTCTAGTCTATAGTCTAGTCTATAGTCTAGTCTATAGTCTAGTCTATAGTCTAGTCTATAGTCTAGTCTATAGTCTAGTCTATAGTCTAGTCTATAGTCTAGTCTATAGTCTAGTCTATAGTCTAGTCTATAGTCTAGTCTATAGTCTAGTCTATAGTCTAGTCTATAGTCTAGTCTATAGTCTAGTCTATAGTCTAGTCTATAGTCTAGTCTATAGTCTAGTCTATAGTCTAGTCTATAGTCTAGTCTATAGTCTAGTCTATAGTCTAGTCTATAGTCTAGTCTATAGTCTAGTCTATAGTCTAGTCTATAGTCTAGTCTATAGTCTAGTCTATAGTCTAGTCTATAGTCTAGTCTATAGTCTAGTCATATCTAGTCTATAGAGTCTATAGTCTAGTCTATAGTCTAGTCTATAGTCTAGTCTATAGTCTAGTCTATAGTCTAGTCTATAGTCTAGTCTATAGTCTAGTCTATAGTCTAGTCTATAGTCTAGTCTATAGTCTAGTCTAGTCTATAGTCTAGTCTATAGTCTAGTCTATAGTCTCGTCTATAGTCTAGTCTATAGTCTAGTCTATAGTCTAGTCTATAGTCTAGTCTATGTCTAGTCTATAGTCTAGTCTATAGTCTAGTCTATAGTCTAGTCTATAGTCTAGTCTATAGTCAGTCTATAGTCTAGTCTATAGTCTAGTCTATAGTCTAGTCTATAGTCTAGTCTATAGTCTAGTCTATAGTCTAGTCTATAGTCTAGTCTATAGTCTAGTCTAAGTCTAGTCTATAGTCTAGTCTATAGTCTAGTCTATAGTCTAGTCTATAGTCTAGTCTATAGTCTAGTCTATAGTCTAGTCTATAGTCTAGTCTATAGTCTAGTCTATAGTCTAGTCTATAGTCTAGTCTATAGTCTAGTCTATAGTCTAGTCTATAGTCTAGTCTATAGTCTAGTCTATAGTCTAGTCTATAGTCTAGTATATAGTCTAGTCTATAGTCTAGTCTATAGTCTAGTCTTCTAGTCTAGTCTATAGTCTAGTCTATAGTCTAGTCTATAGTCTAGTCTATAGTTCTAGTCTATAGTCTAGTCTATAGTCTAGTCTATAGTCCTAGTCTATAGTCTAGTCTATAGTCTAGTCTATAGTCTAGTCTATAGTCTAGTCTAGTCTAGTCTATGTCTAGTCTAGTCTATAGTCTAGTCTATAGTCTAGTTTATAGTCTAGTCTATAGTCTAGTTTATAGTCTAGTCTATAGTCTAGTCTATAGTCTAGTCTATAGTCTAGTCTATAGTCTAGTCTATAGTCTAGTCTATAGTCTAGTCTATAGTCTAGTCTATAGTCTAGTCTATAGTCTAGTCTATAGTCTAGTCTATAGTCTAGTCTATAGTCTAGTCTATAGTCTAGTCTATAGTCTAGTCTATAGTGTAGTCTATAGTCTAGTCTATAGTCTAGTCTATAGTCTAGTCTAGTCTATAGTCTAGTCTATAGTCTAGTCTAGTCTATAGTCTAGTCTAGTCTATAGTCTAGTCTAGTCTATAGTCTAGTCTATAGTCTAGTCTATAGTCTAGTCTATAGT
This sequence comes from Lucilia sericata, assembly GCF_015586225.1. Taxonomy (NCBI): domain Eukaryota; kingdom Metazoa; phylum Arthropoda; class Insecta; order Diptera; family Calliphoridae; genus Lucilia; species Lucilia sericata. The sequence goes on along the minus strand of NW_023996337.1, from coordinate 8,095 downwards.
CTAGTCTATAGTCTAGTCTATAGTCTAGTCTATAGTCTAGTCTATAGTCTAGTCTATAGTCTAGTCTATAGTCTAGTCTATAGTCTAGTCTATAGTCTAGTCTATAGTCTAGTCTATAGTCTAGTCTATAGTCTAGTCTATAGGCTAGTCTATAGTCTAGTCTATAGTCTAGTCTATAGTCTAGTCTATAGTCTAGTCTATAGTCTAGTCTATAGTCTAGTCTATAGTCTAGTCTATAGTCTAGTCTATAGTCTAGTCTATAGTCTAGTCTATAGTCTAGTCTATAGTCTAGTCTATAGTCTAGTCTATAGTCTAGTCTATAGTCTAGTCTATAGTCTAGTCTATAGTCTTCTAGTCTATAGTCTAGTCTAGTCTATAGTCTATAGTCTAGTCTATAGTCTAGTCTATAGTCTAGTCTATAGTCTAGTCTATAGTCTAGTCTATAGTCTAGTCTATAGTCTAGTCTATAGTCTAGTCTATAGTCTAGTCTATAGTCTAGTCTATAGTCTAGTCTATAGTCTAGTCTATAGTCTAGTCTATAGTCTAGTCTATAGTCTAGCTATAGTCTAGTCTATAGTCTAGTCTATAGTCTAGTCTATAGTCTAGTCTATAGGTCTAGTCTATAGTCTAGTCTAGTCTATAGTCTAGTCTAGTCTATAGTCTAGTCTAGTCTAGTCTATAGTCTAGTCTAGTCTAGTAGTCTATAGTCTAGTCTATAGTCTAGTCTATAGTCTAGTTTATAGTCTAGTCTATAGTCTAGTCTATAGTCTAGTCTATAGTCTAGTCTAGCTATAGTTTAGTCTATATTCTACAGTCCAGAATATAGTTTAGTCTACAGTCTGCTATAATATCGATAAGATATTTTTATAAGATACATTTTTATAGTTTTTCACATTTTGATTTTTTTTTTTTGACTTTTTTTTCCATTGGATTCTATTTTAATTTTTAAAATTCTTCCACACATCATCAATTTCGTTTCGCTGGGTTTCTTTTATTCTTTATCACAGTTTACATCTTTCTGTCAATCATTAATGGCAACAACTGTCATACAAATTTATTCTTTTACTAAAAAAAAAATGCAAAATAAACCTCCGCAGAAAATTATAATTAATTAAATTAAATAACAATAAAATAAAATTGAAATTATGATTATTAACATAAATGCATAAATAAATTTGTATGATTGAATTGCTGAATGAATGAATGAATAAATGTGCGCCTGTACCGAAATCACAAATGCTTAATTAATTCCAAAAATAATAATATTTATAATAATAATATAATTAACCATTAAAGTTTTGTACTTGAAAACAAATCATAAAAATTCAATGGAAAAGTCAAGTAGAAGATGTGGTTGGTGTGATGCTTAAAACAAAACGTAAAAATTAAAAAAAACAAATATTTTTTTAATAGGAAAACCAAACATAAAATAAAGTAATTATTTAATAAAAGATTTTTCTAAGATTAAGCTGGTACTAAGCTAATGGAACTTTAAGAATTTTGCGTTTTAAGGTGGTGACTATTTTCATACCATATTAAACAGAAATAGTTTGAAAATCTTATATGTTACTTTGAAGTATTTAAAGAGTTCTTTTTTAGGCTACCACTGATCTAAATTAGATACTTTAAGAGATTAAAATCTAATTAAATTAAAAGTAATGGAAATTATACAAAAATATATATTTTAAGGTCGCATAATTAATGAGTTATTCTTTACATCTCATTCTAAACAAATCTTTTGATATGCACAGTCAAGGCCATTAGTTTTCGTACACCCTTGAACTTTTTGGTTTCTTAGTTGGAAAAATATTTTATTTTACAATAATATTAAAGAGTTTGGCTTTACGTGTTTGCCAATAAACACGAATGGTTTGTAAGTACTTAATATTTAATTTGTAGAATTTATCTCAAGGTTTTTACATCAAAATTTCGTTTTAAGAAAAGTTTCCATTTGTGTTGTTTTATTAGCTCCATCACCAAGATGGGGGTCCCACAACAGTTTATATATTCAGGGTTTTATTAAAGACGGCCATGTCATATACATATGATAACCCGTCTATCTACGATATGATTTCCACAAAGTTTCCCCAGACATTAACTAATCCGTGCCAATCTATAATCCATTACGAATGAAATTCAGTACATTTCTACTACGGAATGTTTCACCATCTCATTAAGAGATGCCTGACATTCAAGCATCAAGCTTGATGTATAAATACATCATAATCCTGTCAGTAATTGACTCCAAACCATATGTTTACCATTTCACAGAAAGCTAATTACCTAATACGTACTCAACTCAATCCAGAGCGGTGTAAGGAGAACGGTAAAAATGTGGTTCCTTAAGATAAGTACAAAATAATTGATTAAAGAACGGGTCAATCAAGTACAAATACTTTCGGGGATTAAATTGTTGTAACAATATACATACATATTTTTAGAATTTTCGATTTGATACGATCAAGAGTGAAATAATACCAAATTGTTTTGATACCCTACACCACTTTAGTGGAGAGGCTATATTGGGTTTGAACTGATGTTTGTAACGCACAGACTGTCGAGAGTTTTAACGTGAGCACCTGCCGTGTCGGCCTTATCCCACGGTGGTCTTTTTCATCCACAGGGTAGACTTGAGAACGGTCTACCATCGCCCCTTTTTCTTCAATGAAGAACTCAGGTGGCAATTTTTGCACATTGGCTATGACCGGTCCATGCGCAAGTACTTTGCTGGAGTACTCGAGCTATCTAATCTCTTGCCAAAGTAGTCACGTTGGGGAAAGACAGGTATCATGAGCAAGCTCAATCTACCCCGACATAATGTCGCCCAACCACACTACTATGGCTCTGTTGATTCGGCAACAGCACCTAGAGACGTAACCGGTGGACCGAAGCACGATCCATCAATAAGCCGTAGACATTGTTCTTACTCACAGTGACACGCTGTGGTAATTCGGATATGAACAGAGTATACTCTGAACATATCTGGACAAGGAAGGAAAATTAATCGTATCACTTGTAATATGATACCTTTCATCCATCATCATTCAACCCAGCACACATCTCATTTATTCGACACACTCATAAGAGAAAAACATACGACACACTCATTTAGATATACGGGTGGATGAGGCCCGCATACCTCTACATTCATTCCGTATCATATACAATTGACTCCAACCCATTTCCAACGCTTAGTCCCACAGTCACTCCTCTGTGGGGTATCTGTTGTTTCGGCAACAGCACCGAACTTATCCCGAAATATTGACTATTATCATGCATCAGTCTTTTAACCGCAACTTACTCTTCCCGCGAATTTGGGTTTAAACCACAGCCACTACGTGGATCCCGAAGGAACCTCAACCAACTGACCAGCCAGGACATAGTCCTGCGGGCAACTGGCCACCCGTAGTACCAGATTATGCGGTTCTCTGGTCTGACCTCTAGCAATCTATGCAAGGACTTAGCCAGGCAGTAGACTGTAACCAATTTTTCAGCCCCGGTCGGACTGGAGGTATTGGCCACCTCTTTATACCCCGGGATTGCAATAACACCAAGGCGGAGGTCTCGCCAAGGTAACATGCCCCGGGGGGGGTTTGTAACGCACAATAATATTCGTCCTATACCCACCTTAAAGTATATCAATCGGCTTAGAATCATTTTCTGAAACGATTTAGCTATGTCCGTCCGTCCGCCTGACCTGAACCTTGTAATCAAACTACAGGTCGCAATTTTAAAGATAATTCAATGAAATTTGGTACGTGATCTTCTATTGTCTCAGGGACGAAGCCTATTGCAAATGGTTAAGCTCGGTCCATTATTTCACCTAGCCCCATACAAAACCTTGTAATCAAATTACAGGTCGCAATTTTGAACATAATTCAATGAAATTTGACGCATGATCTTCTTTGTACCAGAGACGAAGCCTATTGAAAATGGTTAACATCGGTCAATTTTTTCACCTAGCCCCCATACAACTGATCCCGACTAAGAGCTGCAAAACCAAGTTCTTTATGACTCTGATGAATTTATAATGATAGGACATCATTTGACCCTAGTCCCTATACACAGCCCCTTCAAAATATGACTTAAATGTCCAAAATTTTATTCAACAATAAATGGCTTAAGTATATCTGAGCAAGGTACAATTCAACAACAACAATTCAAGGGTATTAAATGGTCGCCCTCGCCTGACTATAATTTTCTTACTTGTTTAATTCTAGCCCGATTCCTACTTGATTTAAGAATTCAGAACAAGAATTAGTTTTATGTACATATGTAAGTGTTCAGATATTATATTGCGATATACAGTGAACATCGAGTCATATTTCAACCTAGTTTCAAAGGCTTAAGTATGGCAATGAAAATCGCCATAAAAGGTTCTATAATGTAAGGTGAACTGGTTATCCAAGTGTTTACTTTACTGAAAACAATCTTGGCTTCCTTAATGCTCTATATCTAAAACAGTTTATTACACGTATAATGCAGTTTATCTTTCGGATGTCCACCTCGGATAAAATCGTGTAGAAAATGGCTGTTAAGCGTGGTAAACCTAAGTTCCGCTAGGGCAGAACAGTTACAGAGCAAGTGAGTGACATCTCTTTCTTTCTCTTTACCATAACAGCTTCTGCAAAAGTCAATCTTCTAGCATCGTCGTAGTGAATAATACATTATCCAGATGATCTTGAGACATTCTGAAGGTAACCTCGATTGCTTACCTCTATTGTACATGTTGTGAGTTCTGTTTTGAATCGAGCGTTTCCTTTTTATCATGGTCGAAAAAGTTCTGTAGAAGTCTCTTAACAGAAGACTTAATGTTCAGATATGAAGCATATATATCCGAAAATTGGCGGAATTGAGCATAATCTCCATATTTGATTGATATATGATTCTATATACATATGTGCCCGTATATGATATGACCATATATCGCCATTTTTCGGATATGAACATTATGGTCCATATACGATTCATATATAATCCATATATAATCATATATGATCGTTTTTAGCTGGTAAGATTTGTGATCATAGTGCATTATATGTATGTATATTGGTAATTATGCAGGGAGGCTCGATTGACCATCTGGATTGTGCATTTTCGTGGAATCTGTTTCGAATCCAGCATTTGCAGCTAGTGAGCGGTTTATGACCTAGAGTACTGAACTGTCCTAATATGCAATTGGTGACCATTGTATTAAGAGATACCCGGAGCATTGTTAGTCCGGAATGCTTAAGAATTGGTCCACAATATTACAGAAAATCAGTTTACTATCAAATTGCAAATAGTATTAAGATAGTATTAAGATAAAATTGAACAAAATGTTTTAAATTCGGTCCATAATTGACCCCAGTTCAAGGCCCCGTCCGAAAATTTTCCTAATTTATTTTCCTAATTTATCATATATCGCTAAAAATACTATACTACTGATATATGATAAACAAATTCAGCATAATTTAAATAAATGAGTAAAGGATCCGATCCAAAACGATCGGTAATATTTCCATATTGTTCTTTGTTGACCGTGTTTGCTTTAAGTTTTCGGAAATTTTATGTTCTAACCGGTGTGTTGAAAAAACTGGTTGAGTTAAAGATAATCACCTCGAGTTATCGCAGTGACTTCGTATAACCTATATAACAAATTCTTAAATGTATGAATGAATATATTGTGAATAAAATGACTTAAGCAGAGATTAAAAAATTAACATTTACATAAGTATTATACAAATGTCAATGGTTCTGATGACGAATTAATGATAGTGATCATAGCAAATGTGATCTTTAATCGAAGTTGTAAAGGCGGTAGCTAAATATAAAATTTATTTTAAATAAGAAACCACAAACCACTATGTATGATTTGCAGATCAATGTATGAATGATCACTGACAAGTGATGAGTGTTTCCATTACATAAATGTATTTAAATCTAACGTTTGGCTTTTAACAGGTGCTCAATGCAGTTACATTAAAAAATGTATACCCATAAGTGTTAAAATCTTTAAATATAAATATTCGATTATTCAGTTATTTGAAAAATTTAAATTTTTAATAAATAATAAAATTTAATTTATTAAATTTTATATCCTGTTTTCAATTTCACGCAAATGCAAAATAATCTGACTAGGAAACTTTATAATTAAATATTTTATAATTAATGACACTAAGATTTTTTTGTTAATAAGTACTTTTAATTTGTTTATTGATTTTTTTCTTATATAAAATATTTTCTTTAATTAAAAATGAAATAAACCCACGAAAACATAATAATCAAAATAATATATTTTGAAAGCAAACAGGTAATAAATTAGTATTAACTATTTTATATTCTTGGAAGTTTTAATTAAAATTTGAAAAAATTCTTAAAAGTTTAAGCAATAAAAAATTAAATCATAATTGATAATATGTTGCGGTTAAAAGCAATTTTATTGAAGGAATTAAGTGTTTTTTTTTTTAACAAAGCAATAAATTATGGGTCTTATTCGTATGTATACGTATGTATAAAGAGCTGAATAAATGTGTTCTGTTGCCTCCCACAAAATAAAATTACTCTTTCCTCTAAATCAATCTAAAATCTTGACTGAATAAAGAATTCTGCAAGAAATGAAAACTAAATATCCGTCTACATCAAGAAAAATCCGATTAAAACCCACAAAATATCGGAGCAGCGCAATCTTGTTGAATTGATTTATGTTAAACAATATAAGCTAACTCTCTCAAGGGAGAAACTGACCATAAGTTATCCTAAAAAAAAACGCAATAACAAATAAGGTGATTTAAAACTAACTCGTGATTAAGAAAAAAAAAAAATATTCATCTTAATTTGTTTGATATTTATCAATTAATTTTCATATTAAAAATTTGCATGAAATTATAATCCAATATATTATCATTATTTTGATGAAAATAATCATGGTTTTTGAATCCAACTGTTTAATAAATGTCATAATAAACAAAAACAAACTAACATCTTTTGTTTTTGCACTATTCCAAACAAACTATAAATAACTTATGAAGAATTTTTAATTATTAAAGTGTTGATGACCTAATGAGTAGATAAAATATACGCAATATAAATAAGAATTAAAGAATTAATTAATCAATGAGATATATATATAGATAGATAGATAGATAGATAGATAGATAGATAGATAGATAGATAGATATATAGATAGATAGTAGTAGATAGATAGATAGATAGATTAGATAGATAGATAGATAGATAGATAGATAGATGAGATAGATAGATCGATAGCTCGATAGATCGATGATAGATAGCTCGCTCGATATCGCTAGCTCGCTCGATCGATCGATCTCGCTCGCTCGCTCGCTAGCTCGCTCGCTCGCTCGCTCTATCGCTCGCTCGCTCGCTCGCTCTCTCGCTCGCTCGCTCGATAGCTCCTCGCTCGCTCGCTGCTGCTCGCTCGCTCCTCGCTCGCTCGCTCGCTCGCTCGCTCGCTCGCTCGCTCGCTCGCTCGCTCGCGCTCGCTCGCTCGCTCGCTCGCTCCTCGCTCGCTCGCGCTCGCTCGCTCGCTCGCTCGCTCGCTCGCTCGCTCGCTCGCTCGCTCGCTCGCTCGCTCGCTCGCTCGCTCGCTCGCTCGCTCGCTCCTTCGCTCGCTCGCTCTCTCGCTCGCTCGCTCGCTCGCTCGCTCGCTCGCTCTCTCGCTCGCTCGCTCGCTCGCTCGCTCGCTCCTCGCTCGCTCGCTCGCTCGCTCGCTCGCTCGCTCGCTCGCTCGCTCTCTCGCTCGCTCGCTCGCTCGCTCGCTCGCTTCGCTCGCTTCGCTCGCTCGCTCGCTCGCTCGCTCGCTCGCGCTCGCTCGCTCGCTCGCTCGCTGCTCGCCGCTCGCTCGCCTCGTCGCTCGCTCGCTCGCTCGCTCGCTCGCTCGCTCGCCTCGCTCGCTCGATCGCTAGATCGCTAGCCCGGCAGCATCTCTGTGGCGCGATTAATATCTGCGTTGAAACCCTATTCCCATGGAAAAAAGCTCCCACCTGCCCCAAACTACTTATTCCCGCCGAAAGGCGTTAAGATCAAGACCATTACGATCTTAATTATGGAATTTCTGGACCAATGTTTTTGATTTATGAGCACACAGCTGCAGTAA
>NW_023996336.1:12500-48283 GCF_015586225.1 Lucilia sericata | reverse complement strand
CAACTAACTAACTAACTAACTAACTAACTAACTAACTAATAACTAACTAACTACTAATAACTAACTAACGAACTAACTAACTAACTAACTAACTAACTAACTAACTAACTAACTAACTAAACTAATAACTAACTAACTAACTTAATGCCACCTAGTTGTTATCTATACGTCCAATGATGATTCTTTAATAGAGCGTTCGTCCTCAATTCTGCAGACAACTTATTCGGTTGTTTTTAACGGCTGCACGTTGTCCACATTGCTTATATCGACATACAACCACTTCTTCAGACTCCCTGTCCAATGTTGTGTCTCCCGTGTAGAGATCCTTTCGATCTGGAAAGCGACTGAATCATATCGATTTGGGGTCGGTTGTAACAATGTATGTCGATAGTCAAGCTCTCAGAACATTGGGTAGATTGTAGATATGACCTTAGAGACATTAGGAGACTGTTTTACCATTAGACTGTGTTGGATGCCGGGGCACTGGAATGTACATGGTAATGAGGTTGCGGACGATTAGGTTCGAGAGGCAGGGAGAGGATGCTAAAACCACCCATTTGTCACTATAACAGTTTGATATTCGAAAGAATCCGTGACCAGTCCTAGAATTGTTAAATAGATTGCAAAATATCAAAGACCTTATGGCCAGCAATTGTTATGAGAGCTACCAAAATAATTATACGACTGTATATAAGCAGTCTAAAGATTCCTTAGAGGGATGCTAACGAGGCATTGCCAGTAAGTGAGTCAGTTAGGGCCTTTGTCAGTAAGTGGGACAGTAATATTATTGCAAGAGACGATCGAGCATATAATTAGCCACTGTCCTAGAATACAAAATCTCAGGCTGAAATTGCTAGGGAAAAGGTTCCATATTTTCCACCATTTATCAAGGGAATTAGTCATTTCTTTGACTGGGTTTTAATGGGGGGACTTAGATTATATCTCATTTCTTTTCCTTCATTAGGGTATTAACTTTCTTAAGTTTTTGGTTTGAAATCCCTTGAGAATAGATCTGTTTCCATTCATCTATCATCTCTATCTATCTTATTTCCTTCTTGTTTTCTCATAGTGTTTTTGCTTGTTAGTTTTCTCTGTCTTTGCATCTTCACTTTCTTTGAAAGTAATCACAATGTATCTTATGGTCTCCGAGAGGAAATGTACCTTCTTTAGCTAAACCTGTTCTGATCTGAAAATGATAATTATCGTATTTTTTCTCTCACCTGTAGATGTTGCAGGTGTAAATATTGGGCAATCTGAAAGTTATCAGAAGCAAAGTCCACGATAGAATATATTTAAAAATACATTTCGATTTTATAGGGTTAAACTAGAGATCCTGGTTATATGCAAGACTGATAATCAAACGATAATCCTTTCTGTCATATATGTTATCAAGAGACATTTTGTAATCTATTGTTAGTTTAAGTTGTAGAAACGTCAGTGTAGATTGTGTATGCGTCGTCCCTATTGTAGGTGTTCTGATCTATAAAGCCTTATAAAATGTTTGGGTTTTTTATTTCGAAATTACCCCACTGTGGATCGCGTAATTACCACTCAATGGGTTTTTTGGGGTAAAAAAACAATTTGTAAAGATTTGTTTAATAACACCGATGTGCCTTTGTAATAACAAAAACTTATTAAAACCCCAATTTACCCAAAAAAAAAACAAGTACTTAAGTATCTGTTAAAAAATTAATGACAAATGAAACCACAAAATGTTTTTTTTTATTTTTTTATGAAATACTTTTAAAGAAATTTTTATTAGCGATAAATTTTATAGCTTACATATTTTATTTTATTTTTATATACTAAATACATATTACATAGATATACATATATTTATATACTTGGTTTTTTTAAGATATATGAATATAAATTATTATTACTTGTTTGATGTTTTATTAATTAAATTAAGTATTAAAACTTAAATTTGTAATTTTCAATTATTTACTTTTTGTTGATTTGTTTTTTTTTTTAATTTTATTTTATTTTGTTTGTTTAATAATGATTACTTTTTCTTTTTGCTGTTTAATGTTGTTGTTTTTTTTTTTGTTTGTGTGGGGGTTTTTATTTAAAATTATTAATTATTACTTTTTATACGTTTTTGTTTTTTATTTTTTTTTATTTTAATATTTAATTTTAATTTTGTGTTGTTTTAAAATTATTATTGTGTAAAAGTTTTATTATTATTATTAGTACATACAAGACCAGGTATGTAATATTTAATACAAAATAAAATTTATGTTATTTGTATTTTTTAGCTTTTTATTAATTTATTAATCAATAATAAAATAAATTGGAGTTTTTAGATTAAAATTTAAAAAATTATAAAATAATAAAAAAATGAAATTTTAAAATCTTAAATTACTAAAAAAATTATTATTATTATTAAATTATATTATGATTAATTCAAAATAGTACTTGGTACTATTTTGAATAAAAGTATACCAGGGGGGGGGGAGAGTTTCACTTATATGAACTAAACTACATTTTCTTGGATTATAAGTTAAGAAGGAGGAGAGAATGTTAAATGAAATTAGAGAGAAAAGAGAGTGCAAATCAAATCTCTCCTTTTAAGTTTAGAATAAAAGTCATAAGAACTTTAACTCTTATAAAGAAAGTTTATTGAGAATTTAGAAAAATTTCAAAATTTTTATAAGTTTAGCCACAAAGCAGATTTAGCCTTAAGAAAGGCAAAATTTTGATTCCATTTAAGTTTTTTAAACAATTGTCTTTAATAAACTATTCTTTACAGAAGAATTTATTAAAAAGATTTGTTTAAAATTTGGAATTTTTGAACTTATAAAAATATAAAGATTTTTCTTTCATTAGAAATTATTGGCATTTTGTTTTTGTCCGCCTAAAATTTTGTTAAACCTGAGTTTTAGATCATTTTTTTTTTTTTCAAAGAAATTATTTTATATTTTTGTTTAAAACAAGAAAAGATTCTGGAGCAAAGGAAACTAAAGCTATTAGGCTTTAAAGATTTTTAAGCAAACTTTTAACTTAAAACAGCAAATTAAAAAAAAATAGTATTTCTACTACTCTTTTCATATTTAACAAATTTTGCTAAAAACTTTAAAAATTTATTTAAACTCTCAAAACAAGTAATTTTTTCATTTTTTTTGTGCAATTATGTTGTCAAATAAAAATAGTAGTAAATCTACTACTTTTTTTTTTAAATGTATGCAAAGTACTCCAAATACACTTAAAATGTTTAAATAAATCTTCCAACAGCCATAAGACACTAAACTAAAAAAAGTACTTTTTCTACTACTTTTTTTAAATCGTCTACAAACTTGTTAAACATCATTTAACACAATAAATTTAACATTTTATTACTCAAAAAATATGTTATTATAATTTTTCCTGCAAATTTGCCACTAAATAAAAAACTATGTTCAAATAACTTAAAACAGCTTGAATTATCATCCAACTTGCAATTTTATACCCTAAGGCTTAAAATAAAAAAGTACTTTTTCTACTACTATTTTTAAATCGTGTACAAATATGTAAAACCTCCACAAAATATTTATATTTGCTTAAAAAATATATTTTCAATTGTTTTTGAAGCAATTTTTGTACATGGTAGCCAAAATTAAAAAGTACTTTTTCTACTACTTTTTTTTAAAACGTATACAAACTTGTTAAATATCATCTAATACATTAAATTTAACATTTCTTTATTCAAAAAATATTTTTCAATAATTGTTCCTGCCTTTTTGCTAATAAATAAATAGTAGTACTAAATCTACTACTTTTTTAAATTGTTAAAAAATATGTTAAAATAACTTGAAACATCTTTATAAGTCATCAAACTTCCAATTATTCGCAAATTTATACCCTAAGGCTCAAAATAAAAAAAGTACTTTTTCTACTACTATTTTTAAATTGATCAAATTCTGCTCACAACTTTAAAAATAAGTTTAAATGTCCCTAAAATTTTTATTTTTACTACGTTTTGTGATTTGTTAATAAATAAAATAGTACCAAATCTACTACCTTTTTAAATTATATACAAAATTGGCTAAAATAACTTTAAACAATTTAATTTGTCTTTCAAATAGCAAGTGTTTGCAATTATTAACCATAGGACTCAAATTACGAAAAAGGTACTTTTCTACTACTATTTTTATATTGTATGCAAACTTGTAAAAAATCCTCAAAAATAAATAAATTCCATAAAAAAAATATTTTTAATTGATTTCACACAATTTTTGTAAAAAGGGCTAGAAATAAGAAAAACGTACCTTTTTTCTACTATTATTTTTAAATTGTGTAAAAACTTGTTAAAAATCATCAAAAAAATTAAAATTTCCTTAAACATATTGATTTTTAATTATTTTTACACATTTTTTTACATTAATTACAATATAAAAAGGTAGTATTTCTACTACTATTTTTTAAATAAGTGGCAAATGTATGGAAAATATATTAGAAATTGTTTTGCAATTTACAAATTTGGTGCAAAAGTTTAAAAACGTACTATATCTAGTACCTTTTTAGATTTCATTCCAAACTTAAATGATTTTGTTTTTTAAGAAAAAATACAAAATTGCATAATTTTATTTAGACAAAAAATAAAAAAGTAGTATTTCTACTACTTTTTGTAATTGTTGTCTAATATCCATAAAATCTGGATTAAAGGAACCTATATTTTATAATTTTTTTCAAGTTTAGCACAAAAATTTTAGTTTTTTACTACTTTTTTACAAATATTTCTAAAATTTGCTAAAAATGTGGAAATTGGTTAAATTTCTCTAAAATAAACATGATAATGCCATTTTCTCACTTAGAAAACATAATTTAAAAAAGTAGTATTTTTACTACTGTTTTGAAATTTGTAGTGAAAAATATGTTAAAAATTATGTATTTTGTTTAAATTAAATTTTTTATGCAAAAATTGTACTTTTATGAAATTTAAAGCTAAAATAAAAAGTGTTAATTTGTTGAAAAGATCTAAATATTTTTGTTTTGTTTTAAACAACAATAATAAAGTACTTTTTTCTACTACTTATTAAAAAACTGAAAGTCCTGCTTTTTTGTTAAACTTTACTTTAGCTTCTCCTCAAAATCTTTTCTTGTTTTAAGGTCTAAACAAAATGTTTCTAGTTAAAAGGTAAAAGTAGCTAATATTCCCTGTTATTTCGAAACAATTGAAACAACCACTTTGGAATACTAGATAGTTTTACCTGGTGTTTTGTGTGGAAGTGTTTGGTGGATATAGAATTTCTATTCTACTTAATATTTTTCTGTTTATGTTTATTATAAATTTTAAATATTTTTTTCTTTGCTTCTATATATAAAAAAAAAACAATTTCAAATTGTTTACCTATAAAACTAACATGTTTTTGTTGTTATTCTACATTTGCTTTTGTGTTTATAATTATTATTATTTTTTTGTTTTAATTATAAGAAAATGAAAAATAGTAATATATATTTATATGCATGTTTCAAAGTTTTCAAAAAAAAAGTAGAAAACTTTTTTTTACTAAATTAAGACGAAAAAAAATAAAAATTTAAAATTTTTTAATTTTTTCAAATAAAATTTTTAAATCAGCTTACTACAGTGGAGGCATTAAGTGATTCTTGTTGTTTACGCTGTTGTTGCTGCAGATGTTGTTGTAGTGTCATTGTTGGTGGTAGGGATTGTTGCGGTTGTTGTTGTTGATTAAACGATTTGTGCTTTTTATTGGTAGTAGTAGTTGTTGCTGTGGTTGTTTTAGTTACATTAGTAACTGTTGTTGTTGTTGTATTATCCTCCTGCTTCGCATGATACTATTGTGTTTTGTCCTTGCCCGCACCACCGGCAGTCACACTTAGACCCAATAGATGATCACCGGCCAGCAGACCAGCTGCTGCGGCTGCTCCCGGTTGATGGGCATAGTTACGTATTTGATGTAGCGATATTAGTTGTGTAGGGAAGCCCGCAGCTGCCGCGGCATTCTGCTGATAAATGTAGGCCGCCGCAGCGGGAGGTGCTCTCTGTTGGGCCAAGGCGGCCGCTTGCAAATGGGTCGGTGCAGTGGGAATGGGCGTAAAAGCTGATGTTGTCTTGACATCATAGGCAGATGAATTCACAACCACCATATTATTGGGCGAATGTTGCTGCTGCTGTTGTTGTTGCTGCTGTTGCTGTTGTTGCTGCTGCTGTTGTTGATGATGCTGCTGTGATGTCTGGCGTATCACTAAATCTTCACCCTGTTCATTGGGACTCTGTGAGTGATTGGGCGTATTACCGCTGGCCGCACTATCACCACCACCATTAGCGGTACCATTCACCAGACGTTGATGATGCTGCAACAATTCCTGTTGTTGCTGTTGATGTTGTAGTGTGGTGAAGTTATAGCCATTTTGCTGTTGTTGCGCCTGCGCTTGGGCCTGTTGCTGTTGTATGGCTTCCGCCAAGGTGGCAGCATTAACGGCACCATCTGCCCCCACTTTAGCCCAATAGGCTGCATTGGCATCGCCAGCCACGGCGGCCGCATTCATTACCACTTGACGCTGCAAACTTAAACCTATACCGCCGGCCGGCACATGATGCTGTACATTGAGATTGGCATGTCTTTGCTGTTGTTTTTCCGCCTTTTCGGCATGTTTCTGCAAGTGTTTCTCCAGATATGTTTCCTGTGTATACGATTTGCCACACAAATTGCAAATGTGTGTCTTCAAGTGTTTCGAATCTTTGTGTTTTGGTATGTGCTCGAGCAGAGTCATCTCGTCGGTAAAGCATTTGTAGCAAGAATTACATTTGAACGGTTTGTCCGTTTGATGGCACCGCGAATGCGACTGTAGATTGGAGAGTTGTGAGAAGGCCTTCGGACAACCGGCATGACGACACTTGTACGGTTTATCGCCCGTATGCGTGCGTATGTGCTGTTGCAGATGTGACAATTGGGTGAATTTACGTTGGCATATTTCGCAGCGGTACGGTTTGATGCCCAAGTGAATGCGTGTATGCTGGGAGAGGTACGATGAATTGGCGAACGATTTTGTGCATTGAGTGCATTTATAGGGTTTAGTTTCACGTCCATCCGGCGAGGTATGATGATGTGAACGATGGGATTTTTGCTGCTGATGATGATGTTCAACACTGGCATTCGGATCGTACTGGAAATTAAAAAAGGAATATTATTAAAAAAATTTTATTTTTCTTTTGTAATAAATAAAATATTAAATTTTTTTCTTTAAATTTGTGAAATATATAAAAAGTAGTATTTCTACTACTTTTTGAAATTGACTTGTTAAAACGTTTCAAATTTTTATTGTTTCAATAAAAACGAAAAATTAACAATTTTCCCCAATTTAACTCAAAATAAAAAAAGTTTTACTACTTTTTTAAAAATTCTATAAAAATCAAAAAAATACATATAGAAATATTTAATTTATCTAAAAATAATAATTTTACATGTTTCTACCTTTTAAAAAAAAAGTACTATTTCTACTACTTTTTTACATTTCCACCAAAATTTACTAGAACTTTCAAAAAGTTTAATTTCGTTTATAATGGTGTAAAAAAATAAAATTTTATCAATTTTGACTGAAAATAAAAAGGTAGTAGTTCTACTACTTTTTAAAAGGCTAATAAAAACTTAAGAAAAAACATGGGGAAATAGTTCATTTGTTTTAGACACATTTCTCTCTGTTTTACAAACATTTCTCTCTGTACATTTTGCTACTAGTTCAAAAAGTACTATTTTTACTACTTTTTTAAATTTTCATCAAAATTCATTAGAACCTTCAAAACGTTTAATTTCCTCTAAAATAGTGCAAAATATTAAAATATTATCCATTTTGGCTGAAAATAAAAACGTAGTATTTCTACTACTATTTTAAGACTTGTTTAAACTCAACAAGTTATATGAAGAAATAATTAATTTGTTTTAAAATTTCCTTTCCGAGCACTACTTTTTCAAAAAGTACGATTTTCTACTACTTTTTTAAATTTCCCTCAACATTTAGCTAAAAATTTTAAAACGTTTAAATTTCATCAAAAGATGCAAAAAATACAAAAATATTAACAAATTTCGTTAAAAATAAAAAGGTAGTATTTCTACAACATTTTTAAAAACTAATTAAAACTCAAGAAAATACATGGGAAGTAGCTAATTTGTTCTAGAAACATGTTTCTGTACATTTTGCTACTTTTTCAAAAAGTACTATTTCTACTACTTTTTTAAATTTTCCCCTAAAATTAGTTAAAACTTTTAAAAAGTTTAAATTTCGTCAAAAGATGTATAAAATACAAAAATGTTAAAATATTGCACTAAAAGTAAAAAATAGTACCTTTTTTCTACTACTTTTTAAAAACTAATTAAAACTCAAGAAAATACATGGGAAGTAGTTAATTTGTTCTAGAAACGTCTCTCTGTACATTTTGCTACTACTACTTTTTTAAATTTTCTAAAAGATGTAAAAAATACAAAACTATTAACAAATTTCGTTTAAAATAAAAAGGTAGTATTTCTACTACTTTTGTAAAAACTAATTAAAACTCAAGAAAATTCATGGCAAATAGCTCATTTGTTCTAGAAACATGTTTCTGTATATCTTGCTACTTTTTCAAAAAGTACTATTTCTACTACATGTTTTTTAATTTCCTCCAAAATGTTGGCTAGAACTTTTAAAACGTTTAAATTCTTCTACAATTAAGCACAAAATTCAAATTGTATCAATTTTTGGCTGAAAATAAAAATGTAGTATTTGTAGTACTTTTTTATAAACTTATTAAAACACAAGAAAACACATAAATAAATAGTTAATTTGTTCTGGAAACATCTCTCTGTACATTTTGCTACTTTTTCAAAAAGTACTATTTCTACTACTTTTTTAAATTTCCGCCAAAATTTGACAAGAACAGTTAAATTCGCCAAAAGATGTGTAAATTACACAAATTTGATCAAATTATACTGAAAATAAAAAGGTAGTATTTTTACTACTTTTTTTAAAAAAATATATAAGTAAAGCAACTCACCTTCTGTTCGGGTTGTTCCGCCATATTCGGTGTTTGCGGTGAATTTGGTGGACTATAGGATTGTTTCAGTTGCTGTTGTTGTTGCTGCTGTTGCTGATGATGTTGCTGCTGCTGTTGATCGTGGGCCTGCTGTTGTTGTTGCTGCTGCTGCTGTTGATGTTCAACAACCAATTGTTGCTGCTGTTGTTGTTGCTGCTGCAAATTAACACCCACCAAACCGTTCTTCAACGAATAATCCAAACGCTCAACATTCTGACGAAACTCATTGATATTAAACGGTTTATTGTATTCGTGCACTAATTGTGCGGTTCGTAAATCGGCTGTGGTCAAATGACTCAGCGACGAGAGAACGCCACGTTCATTCATCGAACGTAATTGATCAATGGTGGAGCGATGTAAATAATCGTTGGCTGACGTTGTTAATGAAGGATAAACAGTTGTTGCTGCTGCCGCTGTAAGGGCTGAAATATCAGCCATTAATATGCGTTAAAAGCACAAATGAATAATTTAAAATTGTGAAAAGGGGGGAAGTCTTTTTTTTAAGAGAGTTGGAGCAAGGGTGGTTGGTTGGTTGGTGGTAACAGCTTTTAAATTTAATGCTGGAATTTTAATTACCAAACACGTTGCTGTTGCAAGAGTTTTGTTTATCAACTGTTGTGTTTATTGAAAAAAATTGTTTAAAAACCTAAAAATGAAAATAAAATAAAAGTTAATTTTAATAAAAGTTTGAATTTTAAATTCATTCATAAAAATTTTTTTTAATAAATAAAGCTTAATCATCACAAAATTAACATTTTTGCAATTATGCGTAAAAATTGTATATACAATTTTTTTGTTAGTGTATTTTTGATATTTTTATCAGTTTTTTTTTTTTCTTCTCCATAGGAAATAAAAAAATTAAAAATTCAGCAAAAAAATGTTGCTGGAAAAAGTAGCACAAAAAAATTCTGAATTTGCAAAAACTTTTAAATTAAATAAATAAAAAAAATCTAGGCGCACTGTGCCACAAAAAACATAATAAAATAAAACACATAAACAACGAATTTTCGAAACATTATTAAGTAATTTAGGAAATAAAATGTATAAATCATAAACTTTTTAGACTTAGGCGCAATTTACATGAAGACTTTTCAGACGTCTGTTTTTTCCAATTCTCTTTTGAGAATCTTCCAAAAAATCATGAACATTTATACGGTGATTTTTTACATGCAACTATGCATGTCTTTTTTTTGATGTTTAATTGTATAATCCTTTTTAATTACTTATTCGTAATAAAAACAAAATTAAATTTTTAACATAAAAACCATTTAATTTGATTTAAAAAAATTTAATAACACGCTACAGTATTTTTTTTAATGCAAATTTTAATGTTTTCATGTAAAAAAAAGACATAATTATTTTTTTACATGAGCATAATATCAACAGTACGAATGAGTTTAAAGCGGAATGTCAAAAACAATCATGAAAATCCCAAATCATGTTTGTTTTCTTACCCCCCATTCTTCTCTACCCCGCTCATCACCAATCATCGACAAACATGAAAACAGACGTCTGGGCAAACATGAAAAAAATCATCATGTAAATTGGGTGTTAGAACTATTAACTCAAAATGCTTAAGTGTTCATTGTGTCTTAAATATTTCTCCTCTCTTTGCTATATGGCGTTATAAAGAGAAGAAATAATCAAAATTAAGAGCGAAAAGTTAATTTTAATTAAATTTTCTTAAAATTAAATTAAAAATCAACAACAACTTCCTAGTTTTTAAAATTTTTATCCACCTGTTACCAAAACTATTTAAAACCTATAATACACTACATTTTATAGTTATTTTATTGAAAATTTTCCTACTCAACAAAAACACTTTTAAAATTAACATAAAAAATCAGCATATTTTTTATACATTTTTAAAAGAAAGAAAAAAATACTAAGCGCCGATTATTGATTAAACAAATGCAAGCTCTTTTGATTATTTAAACAAAATTTATAAAAAAAAATAAAAACGAAATAATTGTAAAAACACTTTTGTTTTATGCAAAAAAAAAAAATGCACATAATTATTAAGACAGATATGGTGGAAAGTATTGCAAATTTTGTAAAAAAAATATATTAAATTTTATTAATAATTAAACAAAAACCTAATTGTTTGAAACTTGAAGTGAAGAATATTGGTTAATAAGTTTAATACAATAGTTAATAAATTAGTGACAAGAAGGTCACAATTAAACACTGAAAAGAGCCGCCATCTTTCTCCGAAGTATCCAAGAAAAGATGGCGGGAAGATGATGATAGTACGTCGGGAAAAGCCCCATTAGACTAGCACGGTATGGTAGGGGACTGGACAACTATAATATAGTGTTCAACGCTATCGCTACAACTTGTTGGAAGAACTCATTCCTCCTCATGGAAAGCTTAGCTACCAAATGACACCTCAAGAAGTTCTTAAAGTACAGAAAAGAGGAAAATGAGGACACTCTGCTACCTTAAAGAACAGTGGCTTGACTCTTTTTGCCTCTAAAGCTGTCATCTTCAAAATTAGGAAGATTTCTATTGGAAGGGCTCTTACCACACCGAACCATTAACAACAGATTGTCGTTCCCACTAAAGTTTTTACTACATTATATACCTTTTTTAAAGGAATACATCATTAAGACTTCAGTCGAGTATGGACGTTCAAATTTCCTGTATATGTACGAGTTGCGATTTAACTTATCCTGCTGATAGCTACGTATCACGTTGTTCAAAATTTTTGTATATGTACGAGTTGCGATCTAATGGATCCTGCTTATATCTGCATATGTTCTCCTCATAAACGCGAAAGTTCTTCCTGACATGCCTGGGCGGAGCTTTTAATTGTGGAAAGTTAAAGGTAGGTGTTTATACAACATCAAACCTAGTCCTAAAATGCGGGGCATCTATAAACGAGAAGACGAAACATTTCATAATAGGACTGTACTGGACATCAACAAATTCCTGGTATTACCATTGCGGACTCTCTTGCCAAAGTGGGCCCCTCACTAGCAAGAGAGCACACCAATCTTTTTGTCGGCATACCGCTCTCAACCTGCTAACGCTCCTTACGTGAAAAACTGTATGAGCTTTCGCAATGCAGTTGGTCGAACGAGGCCACCTGCAGACAGATGAGGACCATGTGGCCATCATTCAACCCAAAATGATCCCAAGCTCTTTTTCATGTTTCGAGAGTAAATCTACGAAACTTAACAGCAGTGGTGACTGGGCATGTTGGCTTAACTTACCCAGTGATGATTTCTGGGTTCACTTCCTCTGTCATTGCCCCGCCCTAGCTGATCATAGATTGAACCGGCTAGGTAGCAATTTCTTGCATGACAAACTGGTTTTGTTTAGGAACTCAGAGTACTTAGGTCGAAGTGTACTAATCCGCTGACCTTTTCTCTCACAAAGGGATCAATATACTGGACCCAAGTGTGTCCTCAGTGAAGACATCGCGAGGAAGGCCTGCTAACCTAACATATGACCCCTCCGGAGACATCCCAGGAGAAACTGTTTGGTCAGCATTATTATTATTATTATTATTATTATTATTTATATATATAGATGTTGTTTTTGCACATTATTCTGTAAGCCGATGACAGCCAAAAAACTAGGACTGGACTAAAGACTAGACTACGGACTGAATATCACTAAAAGATCATGTTATAGATGTAGAGGTATATGTCTCTATTACTTTCGGTCGTTGCCCTTCCGGCGCCGCTATAATATTTCAGGAGTTGCTTTTTTGTGTATTTAAAAGTTCTAGAGGAGATTTAAAACAAAAGCCTCAAAAACTCTGTAGATGAAATGCCTTTTGGTTGAAGTTCACTTTCTAAACCAATTAACGAAATAGTTTTTTATTATTGTTATCTATTTTTATTAAAATTAAACTTTGTTAAATCACCTTAAAAAACGTCCTTAATCCCATTAACTTTATTAAAATTCAACCTTTCATCCAATTCACTCCTTTTTTTATTAACACTCTCAAACAAATAAAAACAAAACAATAAAATATGTGTATCAACTTAAATAACGGCATTTAGTATGAATGACATGTGAGTAAAAATACCAACAAAAAAATGCACAATATTTACAAACAAAATATCTATAGAAAAAAATAAAACTCGGAAATATAAACAAACGTATAGCAACAACAACAAAAAAATATAACATAAAAATAACTGGAATACAAAAAAAATATTTGTGATTATTTGTTTTTGTACGTCTTTATTTCTAAATAATAATAAAAAACCCTAAACAAGCCGGCTGGTTGAATGATTGACTTTTTTTTAGTATGGTTGACCACAACCATAGAAACGACCAAAGACTATAAGGCGAATAAGCAGAAGAAGCAAAAAAATGAAATAACAGAAAAACAATTAAATCAGTCGCATGCCAAATTGTTGGTGTTTCCCTGTTTAGGCGATTTTTTTCAGTCATGTTACGTTTTTCTTTTTTTTTTGTTCTGTTTTAGAGAGAATATGTGTGTGTGTTTTTTGCATTCACTTATTTCACCATTAAATAAGAATTGCAAAAAAAAGAATACACGAAAAAAAACGAGAAAAGAAAAAAAAAACACCCCGTAGTTGGAAAAAATCATTGATTGTTGAATTGGTTTTTATGAGTGTCTATATGTGTGTGTATTTTAATATTATTTTTCTTTTTTTGTTCCTTTCTTGTGGGTTTTTTAGCGTAAATCAAAATATTTATTATAGTCTGTGCAAAAAATATTCTTTTTTTTGTGTATTTGTTTTTGTAAAACATTCTTATATACAAATATTGAGCAAAAATGAAAAGAATATAAAGAATATTGTATAAAAAAGGCATAGTATTATAAACAGTTTTTTTTTGTTTAAATTTTAAATTGTCGTGTGGCAAAAGATCTTAATTTATGACCTGCAATAAAATTAGATTTTTTTTCAGAGGTTTATTTTTTGTTCTTTTTATCTTTAAGAGTTTTTTTTCGAAATACATACAAATAAAATATGCAATTTTGTTGTATTTGAGAGGGACGATGACCAAAATTGAAACAGGCATGGAAAATTTAAATTTTGAAATAGTAGGTACTAACTTATATCAAAAAGGGTACTTTTTTTTGTTTTAAAGTACTAAACTAATTTTTCACTAGAATATAGACTAGACAGTATACTCTATACTAGATTATAGAATAGAGTACAGACTAGATTGTAGAGTAAACTATAGACTGTACTATAAACCAGACAATAGGCTATACTATAGAATAGACAATAAGTAGAATGAATAGGTATACATAGATGACTTATAGACTAGAATATAGACTACAACATAGACTAGAATATACACTAGACTACAGAATAGACAATAGACTAGACTTTAGATTACACTATAGACTAGAATATAGACTAGATTATAGACTAGACTATAGACTATACTACATACTAGACTATATACTAGACTATAGACTAAACTATAGACTAGACTATAGGCTAGACTATAGACTAGACTATAGACTAGACTATAGACTAGGCTATAGACTAGACTATAGACTGGACTATAGACTAGACTATAGACTAGACTATAGACTGGACTATAGGCTAGACTATAGGCTAGACTATAGGCTAGACTATAGACTAGACTATAGACTAGACTATAGGCTAGACTAAAGACTAGACTATAGGCCAGACTATAGACTGGACTATAGACTAGACTATATGTCAGACTATAGACTGGACTATAGACTAGACTATAGACTAGACTATAGACTAGACTAGACTATAGACTAGACTATAGACTAGACTATAGACTAGACTATAGACTAGACTATAGACTAGACTATAGACTAGACTATAGACTAGACTATAGACTAGACTATAGACTAGACTATAGACTAGACTATAGACTAGACTATAGACTAGACTATCGACTAGACTATAGACTAGACTATAGACTAGACTATAGACTAGACTATAGACTAGACTATAGACTAGACTATAGATTAGACTATAGACTAGACTATAGACTAGACTATAGATTAGACTATAGACTAGACTATAGACTAGACTAGATAATATACCAGACTATACCTAGACTAGACTATAGACTATTGTCTAGAATATAGACCACAGTATAATCTAGACTATCATATAGGCTAGACTATAGATAGACAAGACTATAGATAGACTAGACTATAGACTAGACAACAGTACTATTGACTAGAAAAAAGTATGCAAAATGTTACGGAGGTATGTAACTTGATTTTTTTTCGATGTCAAAAACTAATAAAGTATTACTGAATTTTCCATACCTGGTTTTAAGGTTCTTTTCAAACAAAACTTGAAGCCTTTTTACTAAAATTTAGAGGAAGTAAATTAAAATTTTCACATTCAAATGCATTTAATTAAAGAATTTTGTACAAAAATATACAAATTTAATTTATGCCAATTGTAACAAAAACTGTACTTTTATAATAAATTAACAAAATGGCAAGATTTATTAAAAAATGTCAAAAATCTATTTAAATAGAACTTTAAAACATTCATAACTTTTAAATAAGATTTATGTTCCATCATAAAAAATGTAAATAAAATTTTAATCATCATTATAAATCAATAAAATTTAAAACAAAATAAAACTTCCATAAAATTTAATTGTTGCTTCTATAAATATAAAAAAGAAACAATAATTTTTATTTTCATTAAACATTAATTAAAAAAACAACACATTTTTTTTGCTTAATTTTTCTTATAATTTCGTCAGTTTTTTATAGGTATTAAATATTTTAAAATTTTGTTGTTGTTGTTCATTTTCTTTATTCTTTCATTTTATTTGCAGCAGCAGCAGAACACAGCCTTAATCAAAAGCATTAAAAATTTTCTTTTTTTTTTTTCTTCATCGTTTTTTTTATATTATTCATGTCTTTTTTAAACAACTCACTCTCGTATAAAAAATAGTATACATACAAAAAAAACTTGTCAGTATAAAAAAAAACACACAAAAAGAAAACACATGCACACACCACACACCAAAAAAACCGTAAAGGAGAAGACAAAAAAATATATTGAGAATTTAAACATTATTGAGAGTGAGGGAGGGAGTCTCAGTTTTTTTTTCTATTCGTATAATTTGCGCGCGGTTAAGCGAAATATGTAAAAAATATATGAATAGGCAGGCATATGTAAACAAAGTAGAAAAAAATATTCGCTTAAAATAATCAAAAACGGCAGCACGACAAAGTTAGCAAGAGTTGCCAAGTTTTGAAGTGGACTTATTTGTTGGGTTTAGTTGGATTTTTGGCAATTTATGTAATGTTATTATAAAAAATGCTTTTAAGAAAATCTTTTTGAGAAACATTGTTTCACAATAAATATAATTTCCAAAATAAAACCAAATGCAACTATCACTCACTATCACACATATTCCTTATACCCTACAGTTCTATAATGTTTTTAGGTTGGAACTTATGCTTCTAACGCAATAAAATATTGTTCCAATATAAATATGTTATACCATTGTACTCAAAACCACTTTCTCTGTCGATTAAACTATCCGACAGGCTGGGCAAGTAAACATCGAGCAAAAGTAGTGCTGCCCAATTTTTAAGATAATTTAATAAATTTTTGCTTTTTAGCCTATTGGAAATGTTCGAAGTCGGTTCAATTGTATTACTAAGTCTCTATGGGGCTTTGAAGCTCATACTATGTTAAATATTCTAGTACCTATTATGCGTCATAATCCGCCTTGCAAACATCTATAATGAACTTAGAAATGTCATTATCATGCTGAAATAATATATATGTATTTTTATGTAAACATAAACCTCAAGCAGCCATATAATACTACTTCCAAATTTAGTCAAGAGTCTCAAAACTTCAAGAAACACGAATAAACTGCATATCATCACCTGAAACGCAAACGGCCCTAACTAACCAAAAATTCAAAATCGATTTTATTGTTGATTGTAATATATTGCATCAAAATAAATGTTCACAAACACAATTGGACTACTCGAACCAAAATTAGCGATATTGTTAACAAAAAAAGGCACTATCTATCTATATTCCCTTATTTATAGTCCATAATTTACATGACATAATTTGCTTAACCAAATTGCTAAAACTTTGAAAGTGGAGTTTTGAAACTGCCGTCTCAAGGGTTTTCCATTTATGACTATACGCCAAATACGGTTTGCGCTATCTAATGATGATAAAAACTCGTATTTAATTTAATACCAAAAGATATAATATTAAAGAGAATAGGTATTTCCCAAAATTTGTTAAATTTTTTTAAATGTTAAAAATTTTAACCCAGTTTTGCGTTTTATATCTTATTGGAACAATAATTACAAAGGTACATATTCAAATTATTTGCTGTTAAAATCCAAAAAATAAATTTGCCTTTCAGAGCCGTGGTGGCACCAGTTAACGTGGTCCTATAGCGCTAAATTTTTCCGGAATGCATTTTTATAACTTTAAGTATAAGTCTTAAGGCAGAGACAATTAACAATTATAGAATTTTATAGTATTTAAGCCATAAGATTACAGTCAGACTAAAAGATGATAATGTGAGTGATACGATTTTTTTATTTTCATATTCGGAACTAGAACATCAAATAACACTAGGATTAGTGATATTGTATCCTGAAATTTGTAAAATCCCATTTTTTTCCCTGTTTGAGAAGTTATTTTTAAAACGTTCTATGCCATCGGAATTTTTATTCTGTCAACTTAAAAATAAAGGCTTAACATCTGGCATATCTTATTTCTTTTTCAAGATATCATCACCATAGTCTTGAAAACTTATGATTTTTGGCATATTAAATACCATGAATATCGTACAGTGCTATAGTTCGGATGATATAATGCTTTGTAAATATTGTTTATAACAAACAAAAACATTTGATCGAGAACGACCTAGGTATCTTAAGATATTACAATCGATTCAAAATCACTTTCTGATACGACTTAACGATGTATGTCCGTCTGTCAACTTCAATGAATGATATCTCAGCTACTACAGAAGATATTTAAACAATATAAATAGTATGTATTTTCATAATATCAGACTCCAGCGGAACTGTTTTTGTATAGGTGTAATTTTTCCAATAATCATCTTTTCAGCTTGCGTCTTTCTGTACCTTCTGATCTCCACCTATACTATCACATCTGTGTTCATCACTAATATAGATGTTCGAGCCTAGCACAGATAGGAACATAGTTCTTGTTCCAAATTTACTCAAATAAACCTCCTAGCGCTTATGAAATGTTTTAGAGTATAGGAAACTATGGGTAGGTAATAAAAAAACTATATTAGTCTTAAGGACTCCAAATTGACTAAAATACACCTCATAGTACTAAGAGAAATGGAGCTGAACTACCATAAAGGCTAAAAATCCTTAATATTTTACTTTAGAGTTACAAAAAATTCCGAATTGCATTGAATATTTACATATGACATTCGAATATTGACAAGTAAAAGTTTACATTTTTTTTAGAAATTCGAACATTTTTACTAAAATTTCTTTAAGAACTTGTTAGTCAATTCCTAAACTTTTATAATTAAATAAAAAAAGTTTATAATTGATGTAATTTTTGTGCATTCTTGATCTCATTGGAGCAACTCGATAATTAGTGGTATTTCGAGGTTGTAAAACAATTTTAAGTTTTAGTCAATACCTATGTTTCGCAATTTTTTATTTTATAGGTACCTAATTATTTTTCAAAATAAAAGCTTTGAAGAAAGTACAATTCATTTAGATTTGTCTTTTTCTTCTATAATTTTTATTTTATATTTTTCAGATTATTGGAGTCTGAGAAGATAGGTAATTAATTACTTGACTGTTTTCAGGGGTAGGTAATTTGTATTTTGACATTGAAAAGCTCAAAAACTGCCAATTACTCTTAAATTTACCCTACCTATAAACTTTTCTAATGTTGAATGAATAATCGATCAGATAAAACTCAAGTGCGATTCATACTATATATTATAAAATTTATTATAGTAATGAGTTGTTATTTTCTGTAAATTTAATTCATGTAGAAATTTTTTTTAAATACAAAATGATCCTATAAATAAATTCCAATAAGCCTTCTTAATTGCTTTGGCAACCCTCATAACTTAAATGAGCGCAATTTCAACAGAATAGAAACAAAAAAATTGATTGTGAAAAACGAACAGCAAAAACAACAACAACAAAAACTGTATGCAAAAAAACTTTTTTTCGTTTGCTCCCTCACAATAGAATACACAAACAAACACACGTCATACACAAAATAAAAGAAAAAAAACCAAACACGAACAAAAAAACCGAAATCAAATATACTAAAGTGGACACAAGACGTTAAACAGACAACAGAGGCGCTAACGTTAAAAAAAGTGAGAAAGAGTACAAAAAAAACTAACAAAATGAAAAAAAATAAAAACAAGTCATAAAAAATTTAATACAACAAAAAAAGAATGAACAAGAAGCAATAAAGATCATAAAAAAAAAATCTGGTATAAAAAAATGGAAATAAAAAGAAAAAAATTAACGAAAACGTGAATTAAAATTTAAAAAGTAAAACACACAAACAAACATGTACGTACGACAAAACAAACAAAAAAAATTGGAAATTAAATGAAGTTTTTATGAGAGAAAAGAAGACAACATAACACAAAAAAAGTAAAGAATAAAATTTCAATTGTTGTTGTTGAGGTAAATAACATGACACCAGTGATGGAAATTTAAGAGAAATTACTACAAGAAAATCGGTACTTTTTTTGGTTAAGTGATAAATAAGTTAGTTTTTTTGTTTAAATAAAAATTTATAATCTTATTTGATTAAATGCTATATAAATCTTTCTAAAGAATAAAATTAAAAGAAAATTATTAAAAAACGATAGATTTTAAATGTAATTTTCAATGAAAACACATCAAAGTTTAAGTTAGAAAATTTTCTATAGAATTGAAGACATACATATTCGAGTGTTTTCTATTCTAATTTTTCCAAGACGGCACTTTTTTATATAATATCCCTTTTGTAGTTCTATGTAATGCATGCAGGTCCATAACCTGCATTGCATTGGACTAAGTTGCGGAACATGTAGTCCCATAATTTTAGCAAGAGAGTAGTTTTGGGATAAGTCCAATGTAATGCAATTGTGGATTACCTAGTCCTCACGTAGCACATCATGATGTTATATCCAGTATGCTTTTTCCATATACATATGTACGTTTGCAAGATATAAGTTAAAAATACATTAAAAATTGGTTACTAAAGTAAAAACTTTTCTTTGTAAAAATGCCATATTTCTATATAAAAATATCCATGAATGCAATTCTTTTATAATAAGACGTTTTATAGAAAAATTTCCAAGGAGGAAGGACATTTTTAGTTTGAGTTTCTAAGATATATACATATATTTATAGAAAAGTTAACTAAAATAATACTTCTCCAAAAAATCCTTTAAAGATCACATTCTATTTTGAAAAGTCCCACAAAAATTATAATTTCTATAGAAGAATCTCTAAAGAATTATTTTTTTATTAAAAAGTAGAAAAATATTTTCTTTTTTTATACGATATTTCTATAACAGTCTCTAAAGAAGTAATACATACATATGTGTATAAAAGTTAGACATTTACTAGTTTAAAATTTTATATAAAGAAGTTCTTCTTTCGAAATTTTTCTATAAAAAAGTGTCAAAAAGCAACATCAGAATTTCTATATCACATCAAGTTTTTAAAATATCATTTCCTTAATATCGAAAGATAATCTTGTATTTGCTGAGATATCGTCTGTCGAAATTTTTGTCGTAAATTTAATTATGGGTAATGATATCTCAAAGTAGGAATAATATATAATAGTGATAAAACCTTTATTTTAAAGTTAAAAGATTAGATTTTCAGAAGACATAAGCAATTTTGTATCTTGGCTCTGTTATAACGAGTCGCATATGACCAAAGAACGGGTTTTTTTCAATCTATATGACACGATATCTGGAGAACAGAATGTGATGAAGAAAATCTGCGAATTCAAGATTCAAATTCAGCGCTACTTAGTACTCTAGAAAAAGGTATCTGGATTATAACTTTTTTTTAAATTTTGTTAGCCTATTCCAGCATTTCGGTCGGACAGTTCCGTACTATATAACCTACCACTTAGGATTAGACCTAGTCACTGACAGCCCAAGTGACTAGCTTTTTTAACATGTGCTTGTCCTACGAGAAATTCAATGGTCACCACATAGATAGACGAATTATTGTTCTACAAGGTGGTTAGACGTTAGTGGAAGTTACTGTCTTTTTCGGATGCATTGATGCTGGGATGTTATCTTTGATCAACTTAGATTACAAGTTATACATAAGGGACGGAAATAGCTAAATCAACTAGAAATATGATTCTGAACTGGTGTTAATATATTTACTTAAAAGTGGGAAAGTGCTGAAATGTTATCTTTGATCAACTAAGATTACAAGTTATAAATAAGGGACGGACATACCTAAATCAACTAGAAATATGATTCTGAACTGATTAATATATTTACTTAAAAGTGGGGCTTATAGGTATAGTTTATCCAAATTTGAGTAAAAGATTACAAAATCCTAGCCATAATAGAACTTTTCATTTTAAGTTTGTGTAGAAAAATGTTTGTCGTCAGTCCATGGTTTCGATTTTATGGCCATCAAAATGGTAACTCAAAGATTCTTGAGGTGCAGAGAAATTGTGTTTAGTTTAAAGACGATATTGGAAATACATCAGAGAATATATATTAACTAGATTCCATTAATAGTTTGCTTTAGTTATACCGAAAAGTTTTGATTTCTAAAGTAGAGTTTCTCAAATAATACAAAATTTATTAATTTTTTCAACTAATAAAAAACAAATTTATTTAGAATGTTGCACTTTCAAGTACATTAATATTCTAAAAATTTATTTTAAATTATACCCCTCCCTATCTTCCAGTAAAACAATTCCACCCAAAAAAGTACTTTTTCTAACTAAACCCCACAAATGTACCCAATTATACATCTCTGACAAAACGAAACAATACAATAATAATAAAAAATTTTAATATGAATAATTTAAAGAGTTTTTTTATACTACTTTAAAATAAATAAATACAAAACTAAAAATAAATAATATAAATGTTTGTAAACAAACAATAATTAATTATTTATTGAATATTAAATAATAAATATGTAAATAGTAAAAAATGCAATATTATTAAAAAAATATACTAACCAATTGGTATAGCGGGGGGGTTATAACACGTGTTCCAATTGAATTATTTAAAGAGGGGGTCCAATGAATAGAATATGTAGTCCTTTAAGTGGCATTCAAGATATCTTAAAAAAGGGCCAGGTACTTAGAACTGTTGTAATAAGTAGGTGTTTAAACTTTTTTATTGATTTTTTTCAGCTTTTTTTTTTGTGGGTTCACTTTTAATTTTCTATTCTTTTTATTTCGCAAATTATATGTAAAGCTTTGTATGCAGCATGTTGTTGTTAAATATTTCAATATTTTTTTATAAGTAAGCAATTTTCAATTACACACATGTTTCATTTATTATCACCAGCATTTTTTTTATTCTTTTTTGCGATTTTTTTTAATTTGCGCTCTTTTTTTTTTTGGACTATATTTATTTAATGAACAAAAAACAAACTTCGTCACTTGCAAAATCTTTTTTTTATTAATTTTTTTACTTCGCCTCCTTCTTCGGGTTTTTTTTCGACACAACGACGACAACGAATTTAAAAAAGCTGGCAGAGGCACACAAAAAAATGGCCGCGCACCAAAAATATACACTTGATTTAATTTGTATCTAAAAAATTAATTTTTAATTCTTTCGTTTTTTCTCTTATTTCTTTTTGTTATTCTTTTGCTTTACAACTTTATCTTCAGCAATTGGTTTGCAATAAAAAAAAAGAAATAATTTCTTTTTTTATTCTTCTTGTGTTATAAACACAAATTTTCTTCTTTTTTTCTGAAGTATTTTTGTTTTCTTCACAAAATTCCAAATAATTTGTGTGTAGTTTGTTTTTTTTTTTGTGTTTTTATTTTTTGCTTTTTTTATTCTTCTTGTTATAAAAACATAATAGGGTTTTTTAAACTGGCGTGTCCGTCCGTCGTTTACAAATTAATTCAATAAATGTTCACCACCGCATAGCAAAAACTTAACTGTCAGAGTAACAACAAAAAAAATCTTTTGAAGAGTAATTGAATTTTTTTTCTACACCAAAGTCGCTCTCTCAGCAACTGCGCAACAATTGTTAAACAGAGAAAGTAACAGTTACTGTCCGTTAAGGGATCAGCAGTTAAAAGAGTGCGGCTATAGTTTCCCTGATTACTACTCTCATTTAATTTTTTACTCTGCTTATTTATCTTTGTTGTTGTTGCTGCTGCTGGCATGCTCAGATTTTTTTGTCGTCGTTGCTTGTGTTTACGTTTTTTTTGCTGTGTGTGTGCATTTTTTCCCTGTATGTTTTATGTTGTTTTTGTGTCTATTCAATTGGCAACCCTTTTTTCTTTCGTTTTTTTTTTTCTCTTTCCACCAAACAACAACAACAAAATTCATGTAAAGTAGTTTTTTGTGTATAACTTTTTTTGTCGTTCATTGTTGTTGCTGTGTGTGTGTGTAAAGTGGAGGCTGCTCTGCTTACGTTCACCGGTATTTTTTTGTATTCTTTTTTATTGTTGTACTACACTTACACTCCTTTTTTTCGTGTACATTAAATAAATAAATTTGTTCTTTATTTCTGTGATTTTTTTCTTATTCGCTAAGTTTTTTTGTTGATTCCGGTTTTAAATACAAAAAAATTGTACATATTGTTGTTGCTTTTATTTTGACACGATTTGTTTGTCATGTTATTATTGTTTGTTGTTGTTATTATTTTATTGAGTGAATTGATCACTTACCAATACAAAAAATTTTATGATTTTTTCCATGCAAAAGAATGGGGTTTTTTTTCTATAAATTAGTTTGTGATCCAAACATTTAGTTAAATTATTTTAGATTGAAATTTAAAAGGGATTTAAAACAGACTAATAAAAATGGCTTGATTTCTATTTGAACAGGGGGAATCCACTTAATTGTGGATACCATACGTATCATTAGTTTCTTATGATTAAAGCTATAACATTATAGCATTACCAAGAAGAAGTATTTTTGGGTCAATGCTTACGAAAAAGACAGTGATTTCCACTAACGTCTAACCCCATGGTACCCTTTAATTCATGTTTCGTCACGGATGTACTCTTTGTAAACGAGGGTGAAGATAATTGTCACTTTAGTGTCCCCTTTGTAAGCAAAAGTGGGGACACTTAAAAAACATGCATAAGCTTTTTGTCTGTCTTTTCGTAATCTATGGGGTGACGATTGACTTCCTCCACCGACAAGCACTTGTTAAAATAGCTAGTCACCTGGACAGTCGGTGACTAGGGGTAACCCTAAGTGGCAGGATAAATAGCTAGTTCGGGACTCTCCGACCGAACTGCTGGAAAGCTATTGGTAGACGCAGTAATCATGATTGGCAACTTACTGTACATACAAACTTACATATGTATGTACATAAGTCCTTATTAGCTGGCGATCGTGGTAAGTACTTAATTAACTCCCTATTTGTAAGTGAGCTTGGTAAGTATTAGCCTATAATGTCACCACCGTTGTGAAAAAATAAACAATAAAATTCATCTTTCAGCCCTCGTGAACTATGTACTTGTGTCACAAATACTCAATTTTGACCATTCCCCTCCCTCTCCCTCTAGGGGAAATGCATTCTGGAATGTTTGAATCTCATAATACTTTCAAAATTTTATTGGTGGTTTGCCTTTTTCAGTGCAGTGTAATAAACTGTCGATCCGTGAAATAAGATAAGTTTGAAAACCATGTCGTATAACCAGAATACATTTTTACCTCCTTATTCACAAACAAAATTTTTATTTTATAAACAGTTTATAAATTAGATTTTGTATGGAAATTTTGTTTTATAAAGCTTTTAGTGTTATTACCCCAGTTGAAGCCTATTGTATTTTTGGTTTCTCTCAAAATTTCCTAATCAGGTTTTTGAAACATTGATTGAGGATTAATATGTGGCCCAATCTGCACAGGTTTAGTGTCTCGCGATTTCATTTTACGAAGAGTCCATTATCCGTTCAGGACTATATTTGAATCTCTGAGATTCGAGGAGGGTAGTGTCCTCTTGTCTTCGGATGACTTCCGTTTAGAATTGCTACTTTTAATTGCCTCTATGTGGAATTTAGCCCATTGGAGAAAGATCTTCTCTTATTCTGTGAGCATATAAACCTGCTTTGCAGTAAGCCGATTTATAATTTTATAGACGGAAGGCCTGGTTGTGAAATGTAGTGTTTTGTGCCTAAAGGGATCTACATTAGAGGCCATTGAAATCGAGGGAAGAGCCTCGGAGAGCATCGAATTATTCTTCGTATGTTTTTCTTGCTCAACTTTAGGCATTGAGAACACTGGCTTATCGGTGGGCTGAATCCGTGACGCCTCACGAGCATCAGAAAAAGGGATTTCGGCAGGATCGGATCCCGTCTGGATCTTAGAAGCCTTCGAAATACCTGGTTTCGAAGAACCACACTGTATCAAGCTCGTTTTTCGACCGCCTTCCGTCTCAGTAGCAGCCTGAAACCAACGCTGTAGTAGAGGGGTCTCCAGAGATTATTAAGTCCTAAGTTAAGGCAGACATGTGACCAGATATTGCCAACGGACGCATACTTAAGATCCTTATGAAGAGAATGTAAAGTGTGAAATATGATAGTCGCCCAAACTAGGGCCAACAGACGATAGTTGGAACAACCCATTTCTATTTAGAAAACATTTTTTAACACAATTTTTAAAAATTTAGTTTTTTTTCATTTTTGTTTATTTCTGTTTTCTTCTGCAAGAAAATGTATAAATTTTTTTCCCGACACTGTTTATAACTGCTTTATCTCAAGCTTATCATTTGCTTATGAACTGCCTTATCCCATGTAGTGGTTGTATTTACTTAAACATTTGTTAGGGTTGTTGTCTTTAATAAACAGGCATTAGAATCGTTGGAGAGTTTTTGTATTAATAACGTCTTCATATCGTAAAACGACAATGGGACAATGAAATACAGTATAAAAATATTATAGGCTTTTTCTAAAGCTCTCCAAAACAATAAAATACATACATATGTATGTAATGAGTAAAATAGATATTTCAATGCCAAAGGAATTGTTCTGAAGAAGATTGGGCATTCCTTTCAAGTAAATTTGTATCTTACTAAATATTGTTCGGTTTAAGGTTTTATATGACACTAACAAGGTTGTCCTTTGCAAACAAGAATAACTTTTTGTATTTTTCATATAAAACGTCTACTTTCAGAGTCCAAAATGTAATGCTAAGATATCTCAAAGAATGAACAATATCAGGCATGGAAAATTATAAACATTTACTTATCAGTCCATAGTATAGTTTATACAATAATCTATAAACTAATCAATAGACTAGTCCAAAGTCGAGACAGTTGATAGTTAATAGATTTGTGTTTAGTCTAACCTATGGACTTGATACGCAGGGCATAATTTCTTTTCGGATTAAATGGGCCGTATTTTACAACCATTGTCTGACATGAAAAACTGCCGTTCCAGTGGATACTGTTGCAGATGAAATGCCGCTCAATATGAGGATTGAGGACCGACAGCCTTTAGCAGGGCAGACATGTGACCAGATATTGCCAGCGGACGCATACTCAAGATCCTTATGGAGAGAATGTAAAGAGTGAAATATGATAGCCGCCCAAACTAAAGCCAACAGACGATAGTATATAGATTTGTCCATAGATTAGTTAATAGAATAATAAATAGACCAGTGCATTATTTAGTTTATAGATTAATCTGGAGGCTAATCCAAATACAGATCAATAAAAAAAGTTTATAAACTTATAAATAGACTAGTCCATAGACTACTCCATAGGTTAGGTTATAGAGTAGTCCATAGACTAATCAGTAGAGTAGTTCACAGACTTGTTAAAAAATGTATATATAGACTTGCCTATAGAGTAGTCCATAGATTAGTCCATAGACTAGGCGATAGACTGGTCCATAGATCAATCCATAGAATAGTCCAGTCAGTAGATTTTTACATAGACATACAAATAGACATGGATTATTTTATAGACTGGTCAATCGACTATTTAAAAGAATAGTTCATTTATTAATCAATAGATTAATTAGTTAGTTAGTTAGTTAGTTAGTTAGTTAGTTAGTTAGTTAGTTAGTTAGTTAGTTAGTTAGTTAGTTAGTTAGTTAGTTAGTTAGTTAGTTAGTTAGTTAGTTAGTTAGTTAGTTAGTTAGTTAGTTAGTTAGTAGTTAGTTAGTTAGTTAGTTAGTTAGTTAGTTAGTTAGTTAGTTAGTAGTTAGTTAGTTAGTTAGTTAGTTAGTTAGTTAGTTAGTTAGTTAGTTAGTTAGTTAGTTAGTTAGTTAGTTAGTTAGTTAGTAGTTAGTTAGTTAGTTAGTTAGTTAGTTAGTTAGTTAGTTAGTTAGTTAGTTAGTTAGTTAGTTAGTTAGTTAGTTAGTTAGTTAGTTAGTTAGTTAGTTAGTAGTTAGTTAGTTAGTTAGTTAGTTAGTTAGTTAGTTAGTTAGTTAGTTAGTTAGTTAGTTAGTTAGTTAGTTAGTTAGTTAGTTAGTTAGTTAGTTAGTTAGTTAGTTAGTTAGTTAGTTAGTTAGTTAGTTAGTTAGTTAGTTAGTTAGTTAGTTAGTTAGTTAGTTAGTAGTTAGTTAGTTAGTTAGTTAGTTAGTTAGTAGTTAGTTAGTTAGTAGTTAGTTAGTTAGTTAGTTAGTTAGTTAGTTAGTTAGTTAGTTAGTTAGTTAGTTAGTTAGTTAGTTAGTTAGTTAGTTAGTTAGTAGTTAGTTAGTTAGTTAGTTAGTTAGTTAGTTAGTTAGTTAGTTAGTTAGTTAGTTAGTTAGTTAGTTAGTTAGTTAGTTAGTTAGTTAGTTAGTTAGTTAGTTAGTTAGTTAGTTAGTTAGTTAGTTAGTTAGTTAGTTAGTTAGTTAGTTAGTTAGTTAGTTAGTTAGTTAGTTAGTTAGTTAGTTAGTTAGTTAGTTAGTTAGTTAGTTAGTAGTTAGTTAGTTAGTTAGTTAGTTAGTTAGTTAGTTAGTTAGTTAGTTAGTTAGTTAGTTAGTTAGTTAGTTAGTTAGTTAGTTAGTTAGTAGTTAGTTAGTTAGTTAGTTAGTTAGTTAGTTAGTTAGTTAGTTAGTTAGTTAGTTAGTTAGTTTAGTTAGTTAGTTAGTTAGTTAGTTAGTTAGTTAGTTAGTTAGTTAGTTAGTTAGTTAGTTAGTTAGTTAGTTAGTTAGTTAGTTAGTAGTTAGTTAGTTAGTTAGTTAGTTAGTTAGTTAGTTAGTTAGTTAGTTAGTTAGTTAGTTAGTTAGTTAGTTAGTTAGTTAGTTAGTTAGTTAGTTAGTTAGTTAGTTAGTTAGTTAGTTAGTTAGTTAGTTAGTTAGTTAGTTAGTTAGTTAGTTAGTTAGTTAGTTAGTTAGTTAGTTAGTAGTTAGTTAGTAGTTAGTTAGTTAGTTAGTTAGTTAGTTAGTTAGTAGTTAGTTAGTTAGTTAGTTAGTTAGTTAGTTAGTTAGTTAGTTAGTTAGTTAGTTAGTTAGTTAGTTAGTTAGTAGTTAGTTAGTTAGTTAGTTAGTTAGTAGTTAGTTAGTTAGTAGTTAGTTAGTTAGTTAGTTAGTTAGTTAGTTAGTTAGTTAGTTAGTTAGTTAGTTAGTTAGTTAGTTAGTTAGTTAGTTAGTTAGTTAGTTAGTTAGTTAGTTAGTTAGTTAGTTAGTTAGTTAGTTAGTTAGTTAGTTAGTTAGTTAGTTAGTTAGTTAGTTAGTTAGTTAGTTAGTTAGTTAGTTAGTTAGTTAGTTAGTTAGTTAGTTAGTTAGTTAGTTAGTTAGTAGTTAGTTAGTTAGTTAGTTAGTTAGTTAGTTAGTAGTTAGTTAGTTAGTTAGTTAGTTAGTTAGTTAGTTAGTTAGTTAGTTAGTTAGTTAGTTAGTTAGTTAGTAGTTAGTTAGTTAGTTAGTTAGTAGTTAGTTAGTTAGTTAGTTAGTTAGTTAGTTAGTTAGTTAGTTAGTTAGTTAGTTAGTTAGTTAGTTAGTTAGTTAGTTAGTTAGTTAGTTAGTTAGTTAGTTAGTTAGTTAGTTAGTTAGTTAGTTAGTTAGTTAGTTAGTTAGTTAGTTAGTTAGTTAGTTAGTAGTTAGTTAGTTAGTTAGTTAGTTAGTTAGTTAGTTAGTTAGTTAGTTAGTTAGTTAGTTAGTTAGTTAGTAGTTAGTTAGTTAGTTAGTTAGTTAGTTAGTTAGTTAGTTAGTTAGTTAGTTAGTTAGTTAGTTAGTTAGTTAGTTAGTTAGTTAGTTAGTTAGTTAGTTAGTTAGTAGTTAGTTAGTTAGTTAGTTAGTTAGTTAGTTAGTTAGTTAGTTAGTTAGTTAGTTAGTTAGTTAGTTAGTTAGTTAGTTAGTTAGTTAGTTAGTTAGTAGTTAGTTAGTTAGTTAGTAGTTAGTAGTTAGTTAGTTAGTTAGTTAGTTAGTTAGTTAGTAGTTAGTTAGTTAGTTAGTTAGTTAGTTAGTTAGTTAGTTAGTTAGTTAGTTAGTTAGTAGTTAGTTAGTTAGTTAGTTAGTTAGTAGTTAGTAGTTAGTTAGTTAGTTAGTTAGTTAGTTAGTTAGTTAGTAGTTAGTTAGTTAGTTAGTTAGTTAGTTAGTTAGTTAGTTAGTTAGTTAGTTAGTTAGTTAGTTAGTTAGTAGTTAGTTAGTTAGTTAGTTAGTTAGTTAGTTAGTTAGTTAGTTAGTTAGTTAGTTAGTTAGTTAGTTAGTAGTTAGTTAGTTAGTTAGTTAGTTAGTTAGTTAGTTAGTTAGTTAGTTAGTTAGTTAGTTAGTTAGTTAGTTAGTTAGTTAGTTAGTTAGTAGTTAGTTAGTTAGTTAGTTAGTTAGTTAGTTACCAAAGGTATTTTTAATTAATGTCAAATGTTAATTTGCTGCAAATAGGTATTTATTAGTTTAACAGAAGTATGTCCAATTATATATTTCCTCATCCCC
This sequence comes from Lucilia sericata, assembly GCF_015586225.1. Classification (NCBI taxonomy): domain Eukaryota; kingdom Metazoa; phylum Arthropoda; class Insecta; order Diptera; family Calliphoridae; genus Lucilia; species Lucilia sericata. The sequence goes on along the minus strand of NW_023996336.1, from coordinate 18,289 downwards.
TAAAAGGAGATATTTTAACCTGAAACTTAAACATTATACTGGTTGGTTGGACATTTATATGAAAAGGAAGCCAACAGCATAACAATTCATCTTGCAGCAATTTAAGGAAGGAATCGTCTTAAACAAGCAGATTAATGCTGAGACAGAAGTGCCAAAGTATAAAACTAATTTTCACTACTCCATCATCTTCCAGCAGAACTTATGCAGGCAAAACGGCGAAATGTATTTATTTATTTGTGAAAAGAAAAATGTTGTTAAGAAGGCGATAATGCCACAAAACAAATGACTTGAAATATTATCTTGTGTTGTACGAATATTGTTGCCCTCTAAGTATTGCTGATTTAAAGTAAAACATTTGTATTAAATAAATAGTTTTGTTGTGCTAAGGACAACTTAAAGATTATTTTTGTTTTCGGTTTTTTTTTGCCAATATTTTATTCTTATGATTTGTTAAATGGCTAAAATATTTCGTTCAATTGGTAGTATAATCATCATCGAAATCATCATTATTTGAAATATCTGTTTTGAAGAAGAGTGTTGTTGGTGTTGAGGCGTTGAAACTCATTGATGATTTGGCATTAAATTGTGTCCAAAGGCAAGATAAGAAATACAAGTGTAAGAATATGATTCGTAATCTTTCAAAGATGTTTTTTCCACAATTTTCAAACAAAACAGTCATTAGTCAATCTGTACAAATGTAAGTTGGTATAAAACTACATATTTTTATTTGCTCTTTTCGAGATGATCAATAAATTAAAGCACAAGGAAAAACTAATTTTAAACTTAGTTCTGTAAATCATTAATTTTTGATTTGAAGGTTTCATTTTATGTTGTGGACAAGTTTAAATCCACCTAAAACAATTCCGGGAAATTCCCATTCTGGAAAATTCCAGATTATTTCCTTAATACCATAGGATTTCTAATATTTTAAATATTCGCTTATTCGTCAATTATGTATCAGTCTTTTAACTAACTTTCTCTCGCAAATTTGAGTGTAAACTATAGCCACCATGTGCATCCCGAAGGTACCTCTCCAGTAACCGGAACTCTGCCCTGTGGGCTACCGATTATGTGGTACCAGATTATGTGGTTCTATGGTTTTACCCCTTGTCAAATCATTCCAAGGAAAGACTGAGGATACATTTTATCATCACCAGTTTATAGTCCCGGCAGACTAGAGATATTGGTAGCACCTCTTTTCTTCTTGATTTTAATAACAAGAAAATGAAAGATCATTTCCGGCCCTATACATATTCCGAGTCCTTATATGTATATAGCGGAGTCGATATAGCCATGTCCGTCTGTCTGTCTATATGTTACAATCAGTTTTCAGAAGATCCTTGATATCTGCGAGATCCGAATCTTCGATAATTCTGTTAGACATGCTTTCGAGAAGGGTATATAAGATTCGGTACAGAAGAATATAGAAATCTTACTTGCATGATAAAGGGAGAAATATAATAATATTATTTTTCAAGTCGAATATCACGTTCTTTAATAATTCTCTGGGGAATTTTTCGATTGCTCATGATTATGAGGTAGTACCATATAAGTAGTATTGAACAATTAAAGTGTATAATGAATGAATACTTAATAAATGAGTAAGAAAATTATTAATGATTTAAAAATAATGAGTAACATTTTTAACTCTAAATTTTTAACAACAAAGTCTCTTTAATGCCTTATATATATATACAATTGAGATTCTTATATAAAATACTGAATAATTATCAAACGGAATACTTTTCAAACTCCTTACACTGCTCATCCTCCAAAGTTAAGTGTTCAATGCCACTAACTCTGACGTGTATACCATTGGTGCCAAATATTTTTGGACCCATTACAAAAGGTAATACATTTGGTGATCTATACTTGTAGTTAAACAAAATTGACCATCTTTAGCAAAACGAAATTCAGTTTCACAAAATGCTATGGACAGTTTAAAAGGTTTGCTAAATCGGAAAAGGGAAATGGATTGGCATCATCGATTTCTTCCTGACCAAATCTAGAAGATAAGAAAATAAAACCATCAACCTCTTTATCATCAAATCTATAAGAAAACATATAACACAAAATTAAAACAAACACACACACACATACATATGTAGATTAAAAATACTTACACCAATTATCGTCTTCTTTTCGGCTTTTACAATTTCTTATAATTTTTTTGGTATCAAAACGCACACTCACATGTAACTCTTGACGTTTATTGTCCCGTGCATGACGGAATTGTATTATAAATCTACCGTTATTATTACCCTCTAAGCGGGCTGAGATTATCATTATATGACCGGGTTTTTAAAAGATATAGGTTGATCATTGCTAAAATCTAAATAATCCTCTATTATTTGTATGGGTGGCCAGATGTGAGGAAAATATTTGTGATGATCCAATTGTTTAATGTATTCCAATTTTCCGGTTATTTCCACAGCCTGTATTTGTAGTTTGGCTAAATTGTGGTTGTATTTAAAGTTGGCGAATGGTTTATTATTGAGTGCAATATAAAATTTAGTTTCGGCTAACATGATGTAAAATTTGAAATCGTTAAGAAATTCCGCTAATATAAGATCTTTGGGTTCGATGTTATTGTTGTCACTGGGTGGAAATTGAGTAAATATAATTTGCTTTTTCGTAAAGTCCAAGAGTATTTGCAGATCTAAATCATCATCATCGAAGGGATTATTAGAAGTTTTGCTACGCCCAAAGTTAATGGAGATTCTGAAAAAAAAAAAAATATTATTATGTTATGTCGTAGTTCTAATTTAATTTCGGAAGTGGTCCTATATGTGGTTATAAGTAATTTTGGACAGATTGTTATTATTACGATTTACTCATTTTTTGTATATTTACTGGTTATGAAAATTGTTAGAGAGATTTTGCTTCTTACATAACATATTTATGTTTAATTTTATCTTCTAACATTTTAAGGGCGGGGTAATCATGGGCCGACATTTTAATGCCGATTTATTCTAAACAATAAGCTCTAAAATCAGAAATCTGTTTTAAATTTAATATTTACATACATATGTATATTACGATTAAGGAATTTTTATATTAAATTATTCGCAAAATATCGGCTCTTGAAGAATAGAGTGGAATAGACTAGAATATAGACCAGACTGACTATAGACTAGACTATAGACTAGACTATAGACTAGACTATAGACTAGACTATAGACTAGACTATAGACTAGACTATAGACTAGACTATAGACTAGACTATAGACTAGACTATAGACTAGACTATAGACTAGACTATAGACTAGACTATAGACTAGACTATAGACTAGACTATAGACTAGACTATAGACTAGACTATAGACTAGACTAGACTAGACTATAGACTAGACTATAGACTAGACTATAGACTAGACTATAGACTAGACTATAGACTAGACTATAGACTAGACTATAGACTAGACTATAGACTAGACTATAGACTAGACTATAGACTAGACTATAGACTAGACTATAGACTAGACTATAGACTAGACTATAGACTAGACTATAGACTAGACTATAGACAGACTATAGACTAGACTATAGACTAGACTATAGACTAGACTATAGACTAGACTATAGACTAGACTATAGACTAGACTATAGACTAGACTATAGACTAGACTATAGACTAGACTATAGACTAGACTATAGACTAGACTATTGACTAGACTATAGACTAGACTATAGACTAGACTATAGACTAGACTATAGACTAGACTATAGACTAGACTATAGACTAGTCTATAGACTAGACTATAGACTAGACTATAGACTAGACTATAGACTAGACTATAGACTAGACTATAGACTAGACTATAGACTAGACTATAGACTAGACTATAGACTAGACTATAGACTAGACTATAGACTAGACTATAGACTAGACTATAGACTAGACTATAGACTAGACTATAGACTAGACTATAGACTAGACTATAGACTAGACTATTGATTAGACTATAGGTCCAGAATAATTCACTCCGAATCGCACCCAGATGCGTCAAGATGACGAATGTGGATCAGCTACATGTGGAGACCAGGTTGTTGTTAGTCAGACAACGTAATGTGTTGTTGACCAAACAGTTTCTGTTTGCATGCTATCGCCTAGTCACCCCCAACTATCAGATTCTGATGCTGGATCCCCCTCCTATTCACATTCCGATGAATTTCCGACGCTTTTGCAGCAACATCCAAGACGTCATACCATCGGACATCGACAGCAAGCGCCTGAGAAATTTTGCATCAAATGGCAGTCAGTGAAGTTATTAACGGTTTCAGAATGAATCGCCGAATGTCCATGAATGAAACTGCTGCCTCAGTCCTAGGTCTATATAAAGACCTATGGTTAAGACTGACCCGAGATGGCGAAGTTTCTCCAGCTCCCCCTTTCCACCCACAGACTCTAACTCAATTAATTATTTTTTTTATTATTTTAAGGAAAGAACAAAAACAAGTACTGATACAACAACAGCAATGGAAATTGTTTCGTGCAAAGGCCTTATAGTTATTTTTCAGAAAAAATATCAAAAGCGGGTTTATAACGGAATCAGAATTCTAGATCAAAACTCAATTAAAAGTCAGTATGAAGAATGTAATATTTCAAACACAATATATATGAAGCAATTATATTACAATTATGTTTTTAAGATTTGTTGCATTTTTTAATTATTAGAATCGTTATAAAATAGAAAAATTAGCTAAATATATAAATCACTTGAACTTACAGATGATTTATTTATTAATCGACTGTGATTGAAACAAATTATAAATACATTTTAATTATATACATATGTATTTTAAACACACTATGTAATAAAGTTCACAACAGATTTGTTATTGTTTTAATTTAAAGTGAATATTACTTCGAAAAATTTTAATATTTACCTGTTAGCATCTTGTTGGGCTTTCCACAAATTTCCAAAATATGTCCAAATTGTAGGGGTTGTAGCAAATTGGCTGAAACTGATGGAGATTCCATTTGCGTTGATATCGTTTTAAGCGCGTAAATTAGTTCGTCTTGCTACGATTTCTTATTTAAACTTAAATGTTTATAAATGATTTTTGTTCAGCTACACTCAAACAATACTTAAGAGATTTGTTTATAAAATGTAATAATTTATGTTTATTTACGGATAATGGTTGTTATTGTGTGTACACAGTGGTGACAGAGAGATTAAATTGTAATTATAAAAAAATTAAGAATTGTGTTAAGTCTTTAAAGTATGTTTATGAACATCACAATTCAAATCCAAACCGAGCGGAATATACTGATATCGATCTAGGGCGGATCGTATTTATAAGTCAGTGAGTTAAAAAAATAATAAAAAAAAATACATACTTAAATCTTTTTAATATAATTATCAATATTAAATTATTGACTGAACACTTTAACATTTACCCACTGTGCACTGGGTAATTCACACGATCGCTAATACCGGCCACAAGCATTTATAGAATTCATAAGTTTCTTCACATCTCTACTGCAGGGTGGCACGCAGGCCGAGAAACGATCTGCTATTCTTTGTGATCACATTAAGATCGAGTAAATGTGGGGTTTTTCTTCTTTAAATAAATAATATTGATTAGCACTCACAACATGATTCATTTGTTAAGAGCGGTTTATATGAGTGCCTCAAACAAATAAGATATGATATTTAGTTAGTCGTGTGTTAAACATAAAAAATGCGGTTCTTTATTTTTTGAAAAGTTATTGAGTGAGTTAAAATGGCATCTTTATTTCAAACGACATTAGTGCAACATTTAGAATTCGGTCAAAATTTGGT
>NW_023996336.1:0-7500 GCF_015586225.1 Lucilia sericata | reverse complement strand
TTCAATATATTTATGACTGTTTACGCTTTATTCCAGGGGAGCCATTCACACTCATTTAAAAGTGTAAGTTGAAATCGTGGTCCCCTAGCACCTGCCGAGTATGCCCAATACATAGCTATGAGACAGAATATACATATATACTTTTGTGGGTCCACAGACAGCCAATACTCGATGTATTACAAACTGTATATTTTAAAATGAAAGAACAGGTAGTTTATAATCATTGAAATATTTACCATGTTGCATCCTCTTCGGCTTTTGCTTTATTACCAAATTTTGACCGAATTCTAAATGTTGCACTAATGTCGTTTGAAATAAAGATGCCATTTAACTCACTCAATAACTTTTCAAAAAAATAAAGAACCGCATTTATTTATGTTTAACACACGACTAAACTAAATATCAATATCTTATTGTTTGAGGCACTCATATAAAACCGCTCTTAACAAATGAATCATGTTGTGAGTGCTAATCAATATTATTTATTTAAAGAAGAAAACCCCACATTTACTCGATCTTAATGTGATCACAAAGAAATAGCAGATCGTTTCTCGGCCTGCGTGCCACCCTGCAGTAGAGATGTGAAGAAACTTATGAATTCTATAAATGCTTGTGGCCGGTATTAGCGATCGTGTGAATTACCCAGTGCACAGTGGGTAAAGTGTTAAAGTGTTCAGTCAATAATTTAATATTGAATTATATTAAAAAGATATTAAGTATGTATTTTTTTTATTATTTTTTTAACTCACTGACTTATAAATACGATCCGCCCTAGATCGATATCAGTATATTCCGCTCGGTTTGGATTTGAATTGTGATGTTCATAAACATACTTTAAAGACTTAACAATTCTTAATTTTTTATAATTACAATTATCTTCTCTGTCACCACTGTGTACACACAAACAAAACCAATCCGTAAATAAACATAAAATTATTTACATTTTTATAAACAAATCTCTTAAGTATTGTTTGAGTGTAGCTGAACAAAAAATCATTATAAACATTTAAGTTTAATAAGAAATCGTAGCAAGACGAACTAATTTACGCGCTTAAAACGATATCAACGCAAATGGAATCTCCATCATTTCAAGCCAATTGCTACAACCCCTACAATTTGGACATATTTTGGAAATTTGTGGAAAAGCCCAACAAGATGCTAACAGGTAAATATTAAAATTTTCGAAGTAATATTCACTTTAAATTAAAACAATAACAAATCTGTTGTGAACTTTATTACATAGTGTGTTTAAAATACATATGTATATAATTAAAATGTATTTATAATTGTTTCAATCACAGTCGATTAATAAATAAATCATCTGTAAGTTCAAGTGATTTATTATTTAGCTAATTTTTCTATTTTATAACGATTCTAAATAATTAAAAATGCAACAAATCTTAAAAACATAATTGTAATATAATTGCTTCATAATATATTGTGTTTGAAATATACATTCTTCATACTGACTTTTAATTGAGTTTTGATCTAGAATTCTGATTCCGTTATAAACCCGCTTTGATATTTTTTTCTGAAAATAAACTATAAGGCCTTTGCACGAAACAATTTCCATTGCTTGTTGTATCAGTACTTGTTTTTGTTCTTTCCTTAAAATAATAAAAAAAATAATTAATTGAGTTAGAGTCTGTGGGTGGAAGGGGGAGCTGGAGAAACTTCGCCATCTCGGTCAGTCTTAACCATAGGTCTTTATAGACCTAGGACTGAGGCAGCAGTTTCATTCATGGACATTCGGCGATTCATTCTGAAACCGTTAATAACTTCACTGACTGCCATTTGATGCAAAATTTCTCAGGCGCTTGCTGTCGATGTCCGATGGTATGACGTCTTGGATGTTGCTGCAAAAGCGTCGGAAATTCATCGGAATGTGAATAGGAGGGGGATCCAGCATCAGAATTGATAGTTGGGGTGACTAGGCGATAGCATGCAAACAGAAACTGTTTGGTCAACAACACATTACGTTGTCTGACTAACAACAACCTGGTCTCCACATGTAGCTGATCCACATTCGTCATCTTGACGCATCTGGGTGCGATTCGGAGTGATTATTATGGACCTATAGTCTAATCAATAGTCTAGTCTATAGTAGTCTATAGTCTAGTATAGTCTAGTCTATAGTCTAGTCTATAGTCTAGTCTATAGTCTAGTCTATAGTCTAGTCTATAGTCTAGTCTATAGTCTAGTCTATAGTCTAGTCTATAGTCTAGTCTATAGTCTAGTCTAGTTAGTCTATAGTTAGTCTATAGTCTAGTCTATAGTCTAGTCTATAGACTAGTCTATAGTCTAGTATAGATAGTCTATAGTCTAGTCTATAGTCTAGTCTATAGTCTAGTCTATAGTCTAGTCTAGTCTATAGTCTAGTCAATAGTCTAGTCTATAGTCTAGTCTATAGTCTAGTCTATAGTCTAGTCAGTCTAGTTATAGTCAGTCTATAGTCTAGTCTATAGTCTAGTCTATAGTCTAGTCTATAGTCTATATAGTCTAGTCTATAGTCTAGTCTATAGTCTAGTCTATAGTCTAGTCTATAGTCTAGTCTATAGTCTAGTCTATAGTCTAGTCTATAGTCTAGTCTATAGTCTAGTATATAGTCTAGTCTATAGTCTAGTCTATAGTCTAGTCTATAGTCTAGTCTATAGTCTAGTCTAGTCTAGTCTATAGTCTAGTCTATAGTCTAGTCTATAGTCTAGTCTATAGTCTAGTCTATAGTCTAGTCTATAGTCTAGTCTATAGTCTAGTCTATAGTCTAGTCTATAGTCTAGTCTATAGTCTAGTCTATAGTCTAGTCTATAGTCTAGTCTATAGTCTAGTCTATAGTCTAGTCTATAGTCTAGTCTATAGTCTAGTCTATAGTCTAGTCTATAGTCTAGTCTATAGTCTAGTCTATAGTCTAGTCTATAGTCTAGTCTGGTCTATATTCTAGTCTATTCCACTCTATTCTTCAAGAGCCGATATTTTGCGAATAATTTAATATAAAAATTCCTTAATCGTAATATACATATGTATGTAAATATTAATTTAAAACAGATTTCTGATTTTAGAGCTTATTGTTTAGAATAAATCGGCATTAAAATGTCGGCCCATGATTACCCCGCCCTTAAAATGTTAGAAGATAAAATTAAACATAAATATGTTATGTAAGAAGCAAAATCCTCTAACAATTTTCATAACCAGTAAATATACAAAAAATGAGTAAATCGTAATAATAACAATCTGTCCAAAATTACTTATAACCACATATAGGACCACTTCCGAAATTAAATTAGAACTACGACATAACATAATAATATTTTTTTTTTTTTCAGAATCTCCATTAACTTGGGCGTAGCAAAACTTCTAATAATCCCTTCGATGATGATGATTTAGATCTGCAAATACTCTTGGACTTTACAAAAAGCAAATTATATTTACTCAATTTCCACCCAGTGACAACAATAACATCGAACCCAAAGATCTTATATTAGCGGAATTTCTTAACGATTTCAAATTTTACATCATGTTAGCCGAAACTAAATTTTATATTGCACTCAATAATAAACCATTCGCCAACTTTAAATACAACCACAATTTAGCCAAACTACAAATACAGGCTGTGGAAATAACCGGAAAATTGGAATACATTAAACAATGGATCATCACAAATTTTCCTCACATCTGGCCACCCATACAAATAATAGAGGATTATTTAGATTTAGCAATGATCAACCTATATATTTTAAACCCGGTCATATAATGATAATCTCAGCCCGCTTAGAGGGTAATAATAACGGTAGATTTATAATACAATTCCGTCATGCACGGGACAATAAACGTCAAGAGTTACATGTGAGTGTGCGTTTTGATACCAAAAAAATTATAAGAAATTGTAAAAGCCGAAAAGAAGACGAAATTGGTGTAGTATTTTTAATCTACATATGTATGTGTGTGTGGTTTGTTTTAATTTTGTGTTATATGTTTCTTATAGATTTGATGATAAAGAGGTTGATGGTTTTATTTTCTTATCTTCTAGATTTGGTCAGGAAGAAATCGATGATGCCAATCCATTTCCCTTTTCCGATTTTAGCAAACCTTTTAAACTGTCCATAGCATTTTGTGAAACTGAATTTCGTTTTGCTAAAGATGGTCAATTTTTGTTTAACTAAGTATAGATCACCAAATGTATTACCTTTTGTAATGGGTCCAAAAATATTTGGCACCAATGGTATACACGTCAGAGTTAGTGGCATTGAACACTTAACTTTGGAGGATGAGCAGTGTAAGGAGTTTGAAAAGTATTCCGTTTGATAATTATTCAGTATTTTATATAAGAATCTCAATTGTATTATATATATAAGGCATTAAAGAGACTTTGTTGTTAAAAATTTAGAGTTAAAAATGTTACTCATTATTTTAAATCATTAATAATTTTCTTACTCATATTAGTATTCATTCATTATACACTTTTAATTGTTCAATACTACTTATATGGTACTACCTCATAATCATGAGCAATCGAAAAATTCCCCAGAGATTATTAAAGAACGTGATATTCGACTTGAAAAATAATATTATTATATTTCTCCTTTATCATGCAAGTAAGATTTCTATATTCTTCTGTACCGAATCTTATATACCCTTCTCGAAAGCAGTCTAACAGAATTATCGAAGATTCGGATCTCGCAGATATCAAGGATCTTCTGAAAACTGATTGTAAATATAGACAGACAGACGGACATGGCTATATCGACTCCGCTATTAACATATAAGGATCGGAATATGTATAGGGCCGGAAATGATCTTTCATTTTCTGTTATTAAAAATCAAGAAGAAAAGAGGTGCTACCATATCTCTAGTCTGCCGGGACTATAAACTGGTGATGATAAAATGTATCCTCAGTCTTTCCTTGGAATGATTTGACAAGGGGTAAAACCATAGAACCACATAATCTGGTACACATAATCGGTAGCCCACAGGGCAGAGTTCCGGTTACTGGAGAGGTACCTTCGGGATGACATGGTGGCTATAGTTTACACTCAAATTTGCGAGAGAAAGTTAGTTAAAAGACTGATACATAATTGACGAATAAGCGAATATTTAAAATATTAGAAATCCTATGGTATTAAGGAAATAATCTGGAATTTTCCAGAATGGGAATTTCCCGGAATTGTTTTAGGTGGATTTAAACTTGTCCACAACATAAAATGAAACCTTCAAATCAAAAATTAATGATTTACAGAACTAAGTTTAAAATTAGTTTTTCCTTGTGCTTTAATTTATTGATCATCTCGAAAAGAGCAAATAAAAATATGTAGTTTTATACCAACTTACATTTGTACAGATTGACTAATGACTGTTTTGTTTGAAAATTGTGGAAAAAACATCTTTGAAAGATTACGAATCATATTCTTACACTTGTATTTCTTATCTTGCCTTTGGACACAATTTAATGCCAAATCATCAATGAGTTTCAACGCCTCAACACCAACAACACTCTTCTTCAAAACAGATATTTCAAATAATGATGATTTCGATGATGATTATACTACCAATTGAACGAAATATTTTAGCCATTTAACAAATCATAAGAATAAAATATTGGCAAAAAAAACCGAAAACAAAAATAATCTTTAAGTTGTCCTTAGCACAACAAAATATTTATTTAATACAAATGTTTTACTTTAAATCAGCAATACTTAGAGGGCAACAATATTCGTACAACACAAGATAATATTTCAAGTCATTTGTTTTGTGGCATTATCGCCTTCTTAACAACATTTTTCTTTCACAAATAAATAAATACATTTCGCCGTTTTGCCTGCATAAGTTCTGCTGGAAGATGATGGAGTAGTGAAAATTAGTTTTATACTTTGGCACTTCTGTCTCACAGCATTAATCTGCTTGTTTAAGACGATTCCTTCCTTAAATTGCTGCAAGATGAATTGTTATGCTGTTGGCTTCCTTTTCATATAAATGTCCAACCAACCAGTATAATGTTTAAGTTTCAGGTTAAAATATCTCCTTTTAGGGGATGAGGAAATATATAATTGGACATACTTCTGTTAAACTAATAAACCTATTTGCAGCAAATTAATTTGACATTAATTAAAAATACCTTTGGTAACTACTAACTAACTAACTAACTAACTAACTAACTAACTAACTAACTAACTACTAACTAACTAACTAACTACTAACTACTAACTAACTACTAACTAACTAACTAACTAACTACTAACTAACTAACTAACTAACTACTACTAACTAACTAACTAACTAACTAACTAACTAACTAACTAACTAACTAACTACTACTAACTACTAACTAACTAACTAACTAACTACTAACTAACTAACTAACTAACTAACTAACTAACTACTAACTAACTAACTAACTACTAACTAACTAACTACTAACTAACTACTAACTAACTACTAACTAACTAACTAACTAACTAACTAACTACTACTAACTAACTAACTAACTAACTAACTAACTAACTAACTAACTAACTACTAACTAACTAACTAACTAACTAACACTAACTAACTAACTAACTAACTAACTAACTAACTACTAACTAACTAACTAACTAACTACTACTAACTAACTAACTAACTAACTACTAACTAACTAACTAACTAACTAACTAACTAACTAACTAACTAACTAACTAACTAACTACTAACTAACTACTAACTAACTAACTAACTAACTAACTAAACTAACTAACTAACTAACTAACTAACTAACTAACTAACTACTAACTAACTAACTAACTAACTACTAACTAACTAACTACTAACTAACTAACTAACTACTAACTAACTAACTAACTAACTAACTAACTAACTACTAACTAACTACTAACTAACTAACTAACTAACTAACTAACTAACTAACTAACTAACTACTAACTACTAACTAACTAACTAACAACTAACTAACTAACTAACTAACTACTAACTAACTAACTACTAACTAACTAACTAACTAACTACTAACTAACTAACTACTACTAACTAACTAACTACTAACTAACTAACTAACTAACTAACTAACTAACAACTAACTAACTAACTAACTACTAACTAACTAACTACTCTAACACTAACTAACTACTAACTACTAACTAACTAACTAACTACTAACTAACTAACTAACTAACTAACTAACTAACTAACTACTACTAACTAACTAACTAACTACTAACTACTAACTAACTAACTACTACTACTACTAACTAACTAACTAACTAACTAACTACTAACTAACTAACTAACTACTACTAACTAACTACTAACTAACTAACTAACTAACTAACTAACTAACTAACTAACTAACTACTAACTAACTAACTAACTACTAACTAACTACTAACTAACTAACTAACTAACTAACTAACTAACTAACTAACTAACTACTAACTAACTAACTAACTACTACTAACTAACTAACTAACTAACTAACTAACTAACTAACTAACTAACTAACTAACTAACTAACTA
>NW_023996335.1:0-47978 GCF_015586225.1 Lucilia sericata | reverse complement strand
TATTGCTCCGGCGATCTACATGGAAATCTTGACACCAGCTTTCCGCCGGAAGTAAAGTAAATTGAATTGAATATGAATATTGAATATTCTGATCGACATTTAGGTTAACCGAAGAATGCCGGGTATCTCAGAATGAGATAGCGAGTCATTCTAGGATAACACTAATATGGGTCCCGGACATAGTAATTGTTAGGGAAACTGTATAGCTGACGAACTTGCCAGGAATGGTGCGATGAGAGGGGAAGATTGTTACGCGCCGCCTAATTTCTTTCGAAAAATAAAAATTGTACAAGTTTCGTATGTTGAAAAAATATATGACAATACCAATACATGGTTAAGGGGCATAGAAATGGTGACCCGCTAGCTCTACCTGATGATTCTTAACCTGTGTCTGGCCGCGTAAGCATATATCATACTCCCATACCCATGGAGTATGATAAAAAAAGGAAGCAAATTACAATTAAATAAAACAAGTTTCATACAAACGAATTGATGGCAAGGTGGTATGCCATATAGGGTACATTGTTCCCTCCCTACTGTACGAACAGACGCCTATGACAGACTGGATACCCTACAATTTAAAATCTGTCCCTGTACACGACACAATTTTTACCTCATACTCACAGCTTAGTTATAGTTATCCTTCCCATATTAAAATATTTATAGATTCATTTTCGTAAATTCAAATTAACAAAACTTTATTAAAACAAAGTAGAAAAATGATAATAAAGCGTAATATAAAGAAATGATCATTACTCAATGAGAGTCATAAATAAACTAATCGATGTAAAAATAATATTATGTTTTGTTTTGGTTTTTAACTTTCTTAAAATAAATTTCACAAGTCGGACAGTGGGGACAAATGGAATACGGACTGACAATGCATAATGGCAAATGCAAAATACGTATAATGATAAAGAAAATACTTAAAAGTAAATTAAATAAGAGAGAATCATAATAACTTACAATGTTTCATTCCACTTCTATTGAGATGATGGGCCCAGCAATTCAAAGAGTGTTGTTGTTATTGTGATGATCTCTGCTACATGTGAATAATGATTACTGATTCAATTTGATTTAGATATTAGTATGGGAAAATGTTTAGAAAAAAATTTAAGAAAAGATACGTATTTTACACTTAACAAAAAAGTGTTGTTAATTATAAATCAATTTAATTTAATAATATAAATTATAATCTGAGATTTCATACATATTTTAGTTTCAGAAATATAAAAAGCTATTTCATAGTGTTTTTATATACACTAAAGAATAAATATTAGTAATTAATAATGGGAAAAAGTTCTTCTTATAAGTAATATGAGAAATAATGAATATATAATTAGGATTATAAAATTAAAATTATGATTTTAAGTAATTCAATTTGATTGAAATTTTAAATTGAGTAATTTTAGTTATAATATTTTTATAAATTCATTAGTTTAAGTTTAGGAAATTATATAAACATATTTAGACAATCTTATTTAGTAAATTTAGAATATGTTTTAATATTATAAGTAGTTTTAACTAGAAAATGTATATATGTAGTTTTAAGTAGAAAATTTAGAATAGGTTTTAAATATTTGTAATAGTTTTAAATTCGTGAATATAGGTTAGATTTTGCACAGTTTCAATAGTTTTAATTAGGGAATTTAGGTTAAATTTTGCATATTTTCAATAGTTTTAATTAGGGAATTTAGGTTAAATTTTGCATATTTTCAATAGTTTTAATTAGGAAATTTAGAATAAATTTAGAACATGATTAAAATTATGTATAGGTTAGCTTTTAATTAGTGGATTTAAGTTATGTTTTAATTGGCTTATTTAGGTATAATTTGGACTATTTGAATTAGATTGAATTTAGGTGAAAATGTTGATGTCTAATAGTAGATATGCAATTTATACAATATCTTGTTGGAATTTGGTTCACTGTACTTATGCCCGATGTAGAATTTGTCTTTGATGAAATTGATGATGATATAGTTTGATTCCGGTGGCATTTGATGCCAAATTATGTGCAATATAAAGCTTTAAGCACGTGGTTTCTGCGCCTTAGTGAGACTTATTATCGTAGACATGTGATGTGACTTGGCCTGTTGTATGTTTCCCAGACACATGTTTAGACCCTCTCAAAGACTTTTAGGTTATAATACTGGGTACTGAACATGGCCTTAAAAATCACTATAGTTGTGGGATCTTCTTTTAAAACGAACTTTGAATTATGAAATAGATGCACTTCCCTAATAAAAGGTTGAAACCACGTTAGGACGACAAAGTTATATAATGGATCCAATAAATTATCTTACCTCAAGAAAAATTTCGACATGTAGTAGTTGTTGGAGACTTTAAAATTTTCCAATTTTTCTCTTAGTAACACTACTTTGAAACATTAGCTTGATTGCTCTATTAATTTATAATAGTTTGATCAAATTTTAATCAAGAAAACTTATGTCTTTTAAAAACGAATTATATATGTATGTATATCACTGTATATTAACAATGCGAGTTAGTTACTTTACTCTTAAACACTTTACCTTGAAATGACCAAAGCGCAAAAATAGAATATTAATATAGGCATTGCATATCAATTACTCACATTTAATAAATTACGCACTTTGTCAAGGAGATCTGAATGACATTGGAATTATCATTAATTTGATTAAAGTTGAAAAAAGACAAAAATATTACCAAAATAAGTATAAAAAAAAATAAAAAAAAATGTTGAATCTCTCAGAGTTAACAAACTTACATACATGTCAAAAGTTAAAGAAAGACAAAAAAAATGCGATCATAAAAGATATTAAGCTTTTGGAGTGTAAATTCTCAGCATTAACAATCTTACATATATATTTACATATTTGTATGTACGTATGCTTGTTAACTACTCTTTGTCCATATGCAAGAAAAAATATAGCATGCTAGAAAAGTATTTATACGATAAGAGATGTAATATCCATTCAAAAGAAAATTTACCCAGTGAACATATTTTTATGAAACAATTATAAATGCTTTATTTATGTACAATAAGAGTTAATTATACATATTCAAAAACACATCGCTTCATAAAACAAAAGAAATGCAAAAACAAAGTGAAATTATGTGAAAATGAATTAAAAATCGCAACAAAACTGCTTCGTATTGAAAATAATTTATTTTTAAGTACGAACAGTAAATCGATTTTCAAGTAAAATGTTACAATTTTTATTATTCCACGAAATCAAAAACGTGGGGCACGATCCACAAAGCCGGGTTAAGTTATTTAAGATTTTAAATCAGATGTATGGTATTTGCCAATATACCTTCCTTTTAAATCTTCGATATCATATAAATTTTTGCCGATTTTTCCCCTAATTTTACATTTTATGAATTTAGGCATGAATTTTCGATTTATACGTTTCGACATATTACTAAGTATATGATTTTTCCTATACACTACCTGACCAACATTATATTCTATTGCTTTACTTCTTAAGTTGTATGTTTTCGATGCCTTTTCATGTGCATTATCCAAATTTTTCTTAATTGTTTCCCTTATTTTTGACAATTTATCAACGTTATTTTGAATATTAAAGTCTTCTCCAGATATACATCCAATCTTTTCCAGAATTCCATATGATGAGCCATGTTGGATCATATTCTGACCGAAGGTGGCATAGTAGGGGGAACAGCCAATCGACGAATGGTAATCGCTTCTCAGAATCGATAAGATCTGCGGAATGTATTTGTCCCAATCTGAGTGTTCTTTTTGATCTTTCAAAAAACATCTTATCTTTGTAATAATTTCACGATTTGCTCTCTCAGAAGCGTTTGAATGTGGGGCATAGAAACCTGTTGTGATATGTTTTATTTCATATAATTTGAAAAAATCACTCATTTCTTTTGATGTGAATTGCTTTGCATTATCACTGTGCACGTACTGAGGGACACCAAATGTTGGAAATATCTCGTTTTGAAAAAACAAAATAACGTTGGTTGATGTGGCTGATTTTAAAGGTTTAAGGAAAATATATTTGGTCAAATGGTCCAAGCAAATAAAAATGACAGAGTTTTTCGCTTTTGTGAACGGATATGGACCCAGAAAGTCACAATAAACCCTTTGAAATGCCCTATTTGTCACAAATTGATCACCCATTAAGGGTTTTGTAATTGCATTTGGAGACTTTATACATTTGCAAATGTCGCATTTATCAATAAATGATTTTACATCTTTTGCCATTTTAGGCCAAAAATACTTTTGACGTATTCTTGATAATGTTTTGGAGAATCCACCATGACAAGAAGTATTAGAATCATGGGCAGCTCTGATTACTGCTTCAGAAAGGGATTCTGGAATCCATAAACGCCATAAGTCTTCCTCGTTTTCACCAGGCTGTCTAAACTTTACACGTTTGAATACGTGGTTATCTAAGATTTTAATATCTGGCAGAGATTCACTATTCTGAGCAATATTTTTCCTGAGGTTGCTATATTCATCGTTGTTAAATTCTGGGGACAATAAATCAACTTCAAGGTTCGGTTCAGTTTGAACCACCTCGTCCACATCCATTCTGGAAAGGCAATCGGGTACCACATTTAGAGACCCTTTTCTGTGCTCAATCACAAAATCAAACCTTTGTAGCTGAAGGCTCCAGCGGGCTAACCGTCCGCTCAAATCCTTTTGTGACATGAGCCATTTTAAGGAGCTATGGTCGGTTATAATACGGAAGGGAAGTCCTTCAATATAGGGACGAAACCTTTTAACGCAAACAATTGCCGCTAGGCATTCTAGTTCCGTCACCGTATAATTTGTTTGAGCTTTATTCAGCTTTTGTGAGACGTATGCAATAGGATGTTCATTGCCATGATCGTCATGCTGAAATAAAACACCACCAACTCCAACTTTAGAAGCATCACATTGTATGATGAATTCTCTATTAAAGTTTGGTTGGGCCAATACAGGTGCAGATGTAAGGGCTAGTTTGAGTTTTTCAAAAGAGGACTTTGCAAGATCGGTTAAAACGAAAGGTTTGTTAGACTTTTTTATGCAATCTGTTAGTGGGCCGGAAAGATCTGAAAAATTGTTTATAAATGACCTATACCAATTGGTCATGCCGATAAAACGTCGGACTTGTTTTGGAGTTCTAGGTAAAGGAAACGACACAATAGATTGAACTTTTTCTGGATCTACCTTTAGGCATCCATTGCCAACTATATAGCCTAAATATCTAATTTCTTTTTTGCAGAAATTACTTTTGCTAACGTTAATTGTAAGTTTAGCGTTTTTTAGGCAAGTGGCGACCTGAGACAAAAGGTTCATGTGTGACTGAAAGTCTGGACTACAGACAAGTAAGTCATCTAAATAGATGAACACATTTTCCCTCAGACGCGATGGAATGACCCTATCCATGAGGCGACTCATGGTCTGTGGACCATTGCAAAGACCAAAGGGCATATACTTGTAGTGGTATAATGGTTTGCCTGGTATTGCAAAGGCAGTTTTTTCCTTTGAGGACTCTGTGAGCCTTATTTGAAGAAAGGCGTCCTTAAGGTCAATACCACTAATGAAAAAAGTATCCTTAAGCCTACTTAAAAGGCCATTTATATGTGGCAACGGGTATGAATCCTTTTTGGTTACTGCATTTAGTTTTCTACAGTCTATGCACAACCTTACCTTGCCTGGTTTCCTTACCAAGACTGCTGGGGAACACCAAGGCGAATTCGATTCCTCTATAACTCCCATTTTTAGCAACCGATCTATTTCGTCATAGGCTTCTTGTTGCCTTGGCGGAGACAGCGGATAATGCCTACTCTTGATAGGGACAGCATCACCTGTATCAATGTGATGCTCTAAAAGATCTGTACATCCCAGGCCTAGCTTTTCATACGAAGGAAACTTTAGTATTGTCTGTTCAAAAACCAATTTCTGCTCTGGAGATAGCTCATGGAAGTTTTCTGAATCATTTGAATCATGGGACAACTCTGAAACTTTAGGAGAAATACATGGAACTATTTCCGGCGCTAAGGCAAACTCCCGCCAAAAGTTTACTCCAAAGTAAGCCTCCTGACTTAGAGATGGGACTAAGTAAAAATCGATATTTTTGGAAACACCCTTGAAAAATATTGGTAAGGAGCAAAAACCAATTACATTTTGTTTTGAGTTATTTGCAGTTCTAACTGAAGATTTTATAGGTTTGTAGGATATATTAATCTTTTGTAAAAACTCCAAACAAGATTTTCCCAAAACTGATATATTTGCTCCTGAGTCCAAAAGTCCAGTTAGGTACTCATCAAAAACTTTAACCTTAGCAAAAGGTCTATCATCAGGTCCAGAAATAAACGTCGATTCTAAAAGCTTTCTAAAATGTTTCCGTTTCTTATACCTTAACCTACATTTAAAAATTTTCAAATTAGGTTTCTTGGCAGCGGTAAAATTGTGATCAAAATCAGGTAAATAAGTTTGGGTAGAAATAGAATTAGATTTAACTAATTCAGATTTGAGTAAAATATTTTGAGAATTATTGGAATTTGTATATTCTAATTGAAACTCGGGGTTTTGTGGGATGGACGAGTGTCCCCGGTCGCCAGTTCGCCCATTTTTCTGTTTCCCTGATTGTGGTTGTTTGGACACTTGGGTGTCAAAACGCCCTTATTACCACATTTAAAACAGAAAGGTTGCTTAATCTCTTCTGAGCAATAAATATATGAATGCCCGTAAGAACAACAGTTCCAACACTGTATTTTTGAATAATCATGGTTTGATTTTCTTTGAGAGTAACTAATTGCTTCGATTTGAGGGTCAGAGTCTTCTGAATCTGGGCACAAGGCCTCAATTTCGTTTACATTTCTAGATGTACCAGTAGGATTTTGAGTTTTGGTATCTTTTATAACCTTTTCAGCCTTTCGTGCTGTATCCCTGAATTGGTTTATGTCCCTCGACTCTGCATTAAACAATAAAAAACGTAAATTTGAGTTCAAGTTTTTCTTTAAAATCTCAATTAGTGTCGTATCTGGTAAAGGGTTTTGAAGTCGAAGATTCATAGATATGATGGCAGAATGGAAGTCGTCATATGACTCTTTAAATTGTTGTTTTCGCAACGACATTTTTAAAAGGATATCGTGGTCGGACTCCAGGTGACCAAACTCCTTTGTGAGTGCATGACGTAACATTGGATATGTGACATTTCTATTTTGCCTAGTGAATAGCCAATACCAATTTTCAGCCTTTCCTTCCAAAAGTACGTGGAAATTCGACAACAAGTGTTCGTCAGAGCACTTGGATCGAGTACAAAGTGTTTCCACTTTAAAAAGAAAATCAGAAACCGATCCTAAGCCGTCATAGCTGATTTTCCACTTTTCTAACTTTATGTTGTTTTCTTCGTTTTTATACGAGTCACTCTGGTTATTAGAGGATCTATTACTGTTCGAATTTGGAGTATTAGAGTTAGTATAGTTGAATTCAGGTGGACGAAATGTAGTTGGCTGATTTGTAACACCAATTTGGGAAATGCTGGTTCTAATAGAGTTGAGTTCTTTTCGGAACTCTTCTCTTGTGGTTCTCATAGATTGTTCCATGAGAGCAATTAGGGTGTCAAAAGGAGTGCCTACATTTGAATTGGCATTATTGCTTGAAACAAGGGGAGCATTATTAGCATCGCCTTGAGGTGCTTGATATGTAGGATTTGTTACAGGGGTTTGAACAGAATCTGAAATTCTTCCACTAAGGGGAACAAACACATTCGCATTTGCAGATAAATCTTGGTTATCCATTATAACAATATCATTAAATAGAGAAGATGTAGGCAAACTAGTTGAACTATGAGTTCTTTCTACAGGTTTAGAAGATGAGTTGCTAGCAGATGGAGAGTTTAGCCTATTTGTACTTTGTGTCCTTTGTACTGGTTTAGGACCTGATATACTTGTATAAGACAAATCTAAATTACTTGGGCCCTGAACTTCTTCGTTAGGATTGCTTCTGTGGGTTGATGTATTGGCCTTGGGAGAGTGTACAACTCTTGGTTTTGTTTTGGGTAAAGAATCTTGAAGTTCTATCGAAATATTGTTTCTAGAACCAGAAATACTTCTTCTAGTAGAACGTCCTCGAACTCCAGAACTACTTAGGTTACCACGAGCGGAATTTCTAGTATTCATTACAAATTCAGAAAAACAAAAAATTGAAAAAATGTATGTCAAGTATCTCAAAGACAATGGAAACTATTCACAAGAGTTTGCTTATGAATGCCAAACAACACATAGGATGCAAATTTTAAAAAAATATGAAAATATTCTAATCAATAAATTGTAAAAATTCGAAGTTTCAAAAGTGTTTATAAATTTTCCTTATCGCTTATAAGAAAACGTTCAAAAGATGATATAAGTATGTGTACAAAAAACAATCTAAGTTTCAAACTATTATATTCATTTATTGGGAAAGATAAACTATAACATCAACTATTCATAAAAGT
Organism: Lucilia sericata; assembly: GCF_015586225.1. Taxonomy (NCBI): domain Eukaryota; kingdom Metazoa; phylum Arthropoda; class Insecta; order Diptera; family Calliphoridae; genus Lucilia; species Lucilia sericata. The sequence goes on along the minus strand of NW_023996335.1, from coordinate 39,540 downwards.
AAAAAATTGTGTCTCAATTAGAGTAAAATGCAGCGTAATTCTTTGTATACAAAGATTGCGGATCTACTTCAAACTAATTGTATTTTTATGCAAATCGTAATCAACAACATTAACCAATCTTATAAATTGAAGTTTAATGGACTTAATTACAGCATATATTTAGTTTACTTGTTTAAGATGCTTCAAGTTTGAAATTTTGATTCCAAATCATGGACTTCAAATAACGAGCAAACCACTTGTGTTGGCAAAATATTTAAAATACTTATTTCCTAATGTTGCAAATAGGTTTAACGATTTTAATATCTATAAAAAGCTATGACTTACAAGGGAAAAAGTATAAGCAGTAAAATTAACATAAACTTTACTAAATATTTTAACCATTAACATTTGATTAAAACTGTTTTAAAATATCACATAGAAGATCTTAAAGCGGTGCAAAATCATAAGCCGCTTAGGCTTTAAACAAAACTTCTTCCACTGGCCTTACAAAAGGCCTTTTCGTTGGGCGCCATATATGTTACGCGCCGCCTAATTTCTTTCGAAAAATAAAAATTGTACAAGTTTCGTATGTTGAAAAAAATATATGACAATACCAATACATGGTTAAGGGGCATAGAAATGGTGACCCGCTAGCTCTACATGATGATTCTTAACCTGTGTCTGGCCGCGTAAGCATATATCATACTCCCATACCCATGGAGTATGATAAAAAAAGGAAGCAAATTACAATTAAAATAAAACAAGTTTCATACAAACGAATTGATGGCAAGGTGGTATGCCATATAGGGTACATTGTTCCCTCCCTACTGTACGAACAGACGCCTATGACAGACTGGATACCCTACAATTTAAAATCTGTCCCTGTACACGACACAATTTTTACCTCATACTCACAGCTTAGTTATAGTTATCCTTCCCATATTAAAATATTTATAGATTCATTTTCGTAAATTCAAAATTAACAAAACTTTATTAAAACAAAGTAGAAAAATGATAATAAAGCGTAATATAAAGAAATGATCATTACTCAATGAGAGTCATAAATAAACTAATCGATGTAAAAATAATATTATGTTTTGTTTTGGTTTTTAACTTTCTTAAAAATAAATTTCACAAGTCGGACAGTGGGGACAAATGGAATACGGACTGACAATGCATAATGGCAAATGCAAAATACGTATAATGATAAAGAAAATACTTAAAAGTAAATTAAATAAGAGAGAATCATAATAACTTACAATGTTTCATTCCACTTCTATTGAGATGATGGGCCCAGCAATTCAAAGAGTGTTGTTGTTATTGTGATGATCTCTGCTACATGTGAATAATGATTACTGATTCAATTTGATTTAGATATTAGTATGGGAAAATGTTTAGAAAAAAATTTAAGAAAAGATACGTATTGTACACTTAACAAAAAAGTGTTGTTAATTATAAATCAATTTAATTTAATAATATAAATTATAATCTGAGATTTCATACATATTTTAGTTTCAGAAATATAAAAAGCTATTTCATAGTGTTTTTATATACACTAAAGAATAAATATTAGTAATTAATAATGGGAAAAAGTTCTTCTTATAAGTAATATGAGAAATAATGAATATATAATTAGGATTATAAAATTAAAATTATGATTTTAAGTAATTCAATTTGATTGAAATTTTAAATTGAGTAATTTTAGTTATAATATTTTTATAAATTCATTAGTTTAAGTTTAGGAAATTATATAAACATATTTAGACAATCTTATTTAGTAAATTTAGAATATGTTTTAATATTATAAGTAGTTTTAACTAGAAAATGTATATATGTAGTTTTAAGTAGAAAATTTAGAATAGGTTTTAAATATTTGTAATAGTTTTAAATTCGTGAATATAGGTTAGATTTTGCACAGTTTCAATAGTTTTAATTAGGGAATTTAGGTTAAATTTTGCATATTTTCAATAGTTTTAATTAGGGAATTTAGGTTAAATTTTGCATATTTTCAATAGTTTTAATTAGGAAATTTAGAATAAATTTAGAACATGATTAAAATTATGTATAGGTTAGCTTTTAATTAGTGGATTTAAGTTATGTTTTAATTGGCTTATTTAGGTATAATTTGGACTATTTGAATTAGATTGAATTTAGGTGAAAATGTTGATGTCTAATAGTAGATATGCAATTTATACAATATCTTGTTGGAATTTGGTTCACTGTACTTATGCTCGATGTAGAATTTGTCTTTGATGAAATTGATGATGATATAGTTTGATTCCGGTGGCATTTGATGCCAAATTATGTGCAATATAAAGCTTTAAGCACGTGGTTTCTGCGCCTTAGTGAGACTTATTATCGTAGACATGTGATGTGACTTGGCCTGTTGTATGTTTCCCAGACACATGTTTAGACCCTCTCAAAGACTTTTAGGTTATAATACTGGGTACTGAACATGGCCTTAAAAATCACTATAGTTGTGGGATCTTCTTTTAAAACGAACTTTGAATTATGAAATAGATGCACTTCCCTAATAAAAGGTTGAAACCACGTTAGGACGACAAAGTTATATAATGGATCCAATAAATTATCTTACCTCAAGAAAAATTTCGACATGTAGTAGTTGTTTGGAGACTTTAAAATTTTCCAATTTTTCTCTTAGTAACACTACTTTGAAACATTAGCTTGATTGCTCTATTAATTTATAATAGTTTGATCAAATTTTAATCAAGAAAACTTATGTCTTTTAAAAACGAATTATATATGTATGTATATCACTGTATATTAACAATGCGAGTTAGTTACTTTACTCTTAAACACTTTACCTTGAAATGACCAAAGCGCAAAAATAGAATATTAATATAGGCATTGCATATCAATTACTCACATTTAATAAATTACGCACTTTGTCAAGGAGATCTGAATGACATTGGAATTATCATTAATTTGATTAAAGTTGAAAAAAGACAAAAATATTACCAAAATAAGTATAAAAAAAAATAAAAAAAAATGTTGAATCTCTCAGAGTTAACAAACTTACATACATGTCAAAAGTTAAAGAAAGACAAAAAAAATGCGATCATAAAAGATATTAAGCTTTTGGAGTGTAAATTCTCAGCATTAACAATCTTACATATATATTTACATATTTGTATGTACGTATGCTTGTTAACTACTCTTTGTCCATATGCAAGAAAAAATATAGCATGCTAGAAAAGTATTTATACGATAAGAGATGTAATATCCATTCAAAAGAAAATTTACCCAGTGAACATATTTTTATGAAACAATTATAAATGCTTTATTTATGTACAATAAGAGTTAATTATACATATTCAAAAACACATCGCTTCATAAAACAAAAGAAATGCAAAAACAAAGTGAAATTATGTGAAAATGAATTAAAAATCGCAACAAGATTAAATCGAAACATTGTCTGGTATCTCCCTTACAAACTATAAGTCACTGGTTCAGACTGTACTATATGAAATGGCTCAAATCAGATGGTTCTGTGAAAACACCTGTCTCACTTCTAGGTTAATTTGGCCTCTATACGATGCCCCTAAGTCAAGTTTATTATTAAGCTTTCGCAGGGAACAGATAGTCATAACAAGACACTGGGTACAATAAGTCTCGAATATAACGACTACTGTAGGAGTTGTAATAATGAGGAGGAAGAGGAAACAATACCTCACCTCCTCTGATATTACCCATCATTCAATGAAAGCATAGAATATTGTTTCGGGGATAATCGGCAATGAAAAAAGGTGAAGGAAGGAAGCATGAGGAAGTTAACCTAACAAATGCAAAAAAAAATCGGGCTAAATTGAAACCCAATCGGCCATTAGGAATAATGAAACGTTGAGAAAGGCAATGAATAAGTCTAAGGTTAGTATGATGCTTTGTATTCTCAGTGGACATACAGATTTACGCTCACAAACGGATTCAGATGAATGATAGTCATACCCTAAAATACTTTCTCTGTCCATGCCAGGTTTTCTACGAAATCTGATCCCAATATCTTGGGAGTGATGTTATTTCCAAACATTTGACGCTAATACCTTTCAAAGATCATTATATAAGGTTGTTCCCCAACTGTTTATTGCGTTCTATTGTAGTATACATCTTCCTTTTAAGCTAAGAGATTCCCTGTAAAAATGATTGGAGTAGATAATCCATTTACGATCATGTACTCCCATAATGTTAGCAAGTGAGTGAGTTTTCGGATTACTGCGATCATCATCGATCATCATCAATTTTTCTGATATATTTAAGTTTCTATAAAACTATTATTACTTTACAAGGAGAGTAAGGTCAAAAGAGTACCGATTTTTCCATATAAACTTTAACAAAATCTTTGAATACTGTTGACTGAAACAAACCTCACAAAAATATAATATTTGCGGGAAATTTCTGTTCTGATATTCCTTTCATTTTGGCTCTAGTTACTATGTTTTAACAGATGGATGGACGGACATCCATCTAATGCTAGAACGACCTCACGATATCCGACAGAAGTTGCGAGTATATTTAAATCAGTTTCGCATTCTAACAGTTTGGGGAGGACAGCGTTGCCCTATGTAGCCGACTATTCAGGTGACTAGATACTTTAATGAGCGTTTGTCTTCAGGGTTAGTAGTAACTTAAAAACTTAAGAGAAAATGTTCATTGTTATGTAGTGACTCCTTTGGACTAGCTTTCTGACAGAACTAGAACAGAACTAGAACAGAACTAGGATAGAACTAGAACAGAACTAGAACAGAACTAGAACAGAACAAGAACAGAACTAGAACAGAACTAGAACAGAACTAGAACAGAACTAGAACAGAACTAGAACAGAACTAGAACAGAACTAGAACAGAACTAGAACAGAACTAGAACAGAACTAGAACAGAACTAGTCCAAAGGAGTCACTACATAGTAATGCAAGTAATTTTCGCAAGTTATATAAGAAATTGGCAAATAGCTCTCTGAATTCTTGATTTTGCAAGTATTTATATATGTAAACTCACACAAAATTATTTTTTTTTTTCTTCAAAATTTTAATTAATCATAAATATTCATTTAAAATTATTTATTAAAAGACCAGTTTTAATATTAAATTTGTTATAAGACTTGTTTCTTAATTCTAGGGTGTGTAAAACGAAGTTTTTCTTTTAAATATTTCTGTATTCACAATAAAAACTGACCACAATAAACGTTAGTATTCATTAAAATTACTTACGGCTCATTGAAACTCAAAGTTTAGCCTAAATACCAATGAAATAAAAATACAATAAATACGCAAGTAAAACGCACTGACAACCCAGCAAACATTAAGTTGCAACTGAAGAAATGTACTTGCTTTAGCAAACAAAAGTGTTAAGTCCATGTTGTTACAAAATATTGAGTTTTTGAACTTTTACAGCAGTAAAAATTTAAATTTCATGAGCGAAAACTAGTCCTGTGACTAATGCAAAAGGACACATTGCATAGCATTTTAAAATAACTTTTTTGATTTAACTTTTTAACCTTTTAAATCAATTTGTTTATTGGGTTATTGACAACAACAATTTAATATGTACTAAAATAAAAATAATAAAATAATAAAATAATAAAATAATAATAATAAATAATAAAATAATAAAATAATGATTGAATGTGCAACGCAAAAAATAATTGAATGAATTTACAGATAAAAACTGTATTTCATTGTTATTTTTATGTTTTTTTTTTTTTTTTTGTTATTTTTTGGTTTCAACTTTTTTTGCTCAAAGGCATTTTTTTGAGAGTCTCTATGTTTATATGCGAAAATGTATGAGTGATTAAACTGTTGCACAATGTTCGCTATACGAACTCGCGATTTCATACCCAACAGGTTTGGTGGAAGAATATTGCATTATATAATGTAGATAGCTTCCCATCTGCATTATAAAAACTAAATAAGAAGTATTTAGATATAAGTACAAATTTTGTGCAAAGGGAGCCCACTGACACCTTTGTAAACTACTGGGATAGGTTTGTTTCAATTGTTCGTTAACGAAAAATAAAACAACAACTAACAACATTTGTACTTACACACATATGTAGGTATATGCGTACAACATGCAACAGTATGTTAACATTATTATGCAACATGCGTAAATTTCAACTTAATTATAAATATCAAAGAAATAACTACAACATGTGCAACGCAAAAATAAGCGTGTAATTATAAAAAATTCAATTGAATTTTTTTGTTTTTAAATTTAAACTTACAAACGCATGGTTGACTGTCGGTCTCTCGGGCAGACTGTATAGAAAAGTAAAATGAAGAAACCTACAAAAATTCTTTTAATTAAAATAAAAAAAAAGATTTTTTCATGGGTTTTCTTTTATATGAAATTGCAAATTGGCCAATACGTTTGCATTTAATATGAATTATTGTATAAAGCACAGCCGGAAGACAAACATACATATGTAGGTATGTACACATGTATGTGAAATAGTAGCTAGTTAAAAAAAACATATGTATTTTAACATATGTATGTATGTATGAATCGTCTATAGATTCGACTATAGACAGGTCTATAGACTCAACTATAGACTTATATAGAGACTCAACTATAGACTTGTCCATAGACTCGATTATAGACTTGTCTATAGACTCGATTATAGACTTGTCTATAGACTGGACTTTAGACTTATCTATAAGACTCGACTAGGACTTGGTTAGTGACTCGACTATTGACTTGTCTATAGACTCGACTATAGACTTGTCAATAGACTCGACTATAGACTTGTCTATGGACTCGACTATAGACTTCTCTATAGACTCGACTATAGACTCTATAGACTTGTCTATATATAGACTTGTCTATAAACTCGACTATGGACTTGTCCCTAGACTCGACTATAAACTTGTCTATAGACTCGACTATAGACACACCTATAGACTTGTCTTAGACTCGACTATGGACTTATCTATAGACTCGACTATAGGCTTGTCTATAGACTCGACTATAGACTTGTCTATAGACTCGACTATGGACTTGTCTATAGACTCTACTTTAGACTTGTCTATAGACTCTACTATAGGCTTGTCTATAGACTCGACTATAGGCTTGTCTATAGACTCGACTATAAACTTATCTAAAGGCTCGACTATTGAGTCGACTATGGAATTGTCTGTAGACTCGACAGTTGACTTGTCTATAGACTCGACTATAGACTTATCTATAGATGCGTGTATGAATCGACTATAGACTCGTCTACAGACTCGACTATAGATTCGTCTATAGACTAGACTATATGCTCGTCTAGAGACACGATTATAGACTTGTCTATAGACTCGACTGCAGAGTCGTTTATAGACTTTTCTATGGGCTCGACTATAAACATGTCTATAGACTCTATAACAGACTATAGACTCGACTATAGACTTATCTATAGATGCGTGTATGAGTCGACTATAGACTCGTCTACAGACTCGACTATAGATTCGTCTATAGACTAGACTATATGCTCGTCTACAGACACGATTATAGACTTGTCTATAGACTCGACTGCAGAGTCGTTTATAGACTTTTCTATAGGCTCGACTATAGACATGTCTATAGACTCTATAACAGACTATAGACTCGACTGCAGGGTCGTCAATATACTCGACTATAAACTCTTGGTAAACATTTGAAAATTGTAGTTGCCCTATAGAAGTGATAAACATTTGCCAATTGGAGCTGCCATATAGAAGTGGCAGATATATGTGCCACTGAATTACATCTACGTTTGTAGCACAGCAAAAACTGAGGCGCTCTCCTCAAAATTTAAAATATCTAAACAACCTATAAACCTATAGGATACACAAACGTTATATTTCCATTCAAATTATAAACTTTTGTAATATCAAAACTTCCACTAGACCTTTTTTTCAAACACTCTTGTCCTAGTTTTCCTAATGTTTTACTCTTATTTATTTGTAACAGCCTTAAGTAATTTTCACAAGTGTAGGTTATTTGCAAAATATAAATAAACAAGCAACAAACAGCAAAAAAATACTTAAATTATAGTTGCAATTAAGTCCAAGTCTGTCTAAGAGGCTTTATTTGTTTTTGCCTAATAACTACTTGCCTAACCGTGTGTTTGTTTTTTGTCTGATTTTCATTATTTGATTGCAATTTGTAGTAAACACCTGTAAGCATTACAAGCTAAAAACTAAAATCTTAACAAACTATAGTGAGCAAAAACTACAACAAAGAGGTTTTTATGTTTCAGTAAAACAAATGACAGCTTTAAGCTAAAAAAGGTTACGCATGCGCAACACACAATTGCAGTTAATTGGTAATGAGTTTTAAAATTATAGATATACATACTTATACAAATGTGTGGTAAAACAATTGAGAGCAGAAAACAAAAACAAACTCTTAGACAAAATGTGCTAAATGTTCATTAAACCCTTAAAAATGTTACAATTTGTTTATACTCATTGCAGTTGTTTATATTGCAGTTTTTGCAAAGTTATCTTATAAGAAATAATTTAGAATGTTTTAAACAGCACTAGAGTAACTTGAATACCCTACATTAAGAGTTAGAATTTTCCCATCGACGCCACAGCAATAGAGAATACAAAGCAGACAAGGGAAATTTAAATTTTGAAATTACACCTTATTGTATCGATATATGGACCAATATATTGTGACTATTGAGAATGTTACAAAAACGATATACTTCTTATTTTATATAAATATTGCTGTAGGGTATAGTTGTTTACTTGTTTGTTTTTTTTTTTTTTAAAGCAATAAAATAATTTATACTTTAGTAATAACAAAAACTTTTAGTAAATTTTACAAATAAAATAAAATTATTCTCAATTCAATACATTTGTTTAGTTTTATATAGTTTTTCTCTTAAGTTTTAACTGCCACAATTTACTTTGCCTTTCAGCTTAAAAACTGTTAACCAAATAAAACAATTGAAACTTTAGCTACAATTTATATTTTATTATTTTTTTACTATTTTGTTTAATAATTTTCTGTGCAATTTAAAGCAACCAACAAGATGGCAATGGTTTTGATTTAATATTTTATTTCTTTTTTTTTTGCAATTTTGCCTTCTTTCCTCTAAATACAGAGAAAGTTTTTGTTTAGTTTAACACAAAAATACAATCCCCTCTGCAATAGAAAATTGTCTAGTTGAGAGTGTATGTTTCACAGTGTGTGTAGTTAAATGCACTATATATAGAGTATGAACAAGAAAATAATAAAAACACAAAAATAATAATTATTTATTTGAAAAAGAAAATCCAACATTTTGTAGTTGTTTAGTTTTTAGTTTTACTCTTTCATATTTTTCAAAAACAAATTGTAGAAAAAAAATATTGCTTTGAACTAAATTATTTTACATAAAAATTCATTCAGATTTTTAACTCTTTTTCTCTATGTATAAAGAAGACAAACTAACACTGTTTAAAATTACACACATGAATGAAATATTCAACGTTAACCTTAATTTGACCGAAGTCTAGTTAAGACTATAGATCAGTCTATAGTCCAGACTATAGATCAGTCTATAGTCCAGACTATAGATCAGTCTATAGTCAAGACTATAGATCAGTCTATAGTCAAGAATATAGATCAGTCTATAGTCAAGACTATAGATCAGTCTATAGTAAAGACTATAGATCAGTCTGTAGTAAAGACTATAGATCAGTGTATAGAGAAGACTATATATCAGTCTATAGTGGAGACTATAGATCAGTCTATAGTGAAAACTATAGATAAGCCAATAGTCAAGAAAATAGATCAGTCTGTATTCAAGATCAGGCTATAGAACACTTTATTGTCGAGACAGTCTGGTCTGTATTTCAGACTATAGACTGATATATAGCGTCATATATGGTCCACATATAATTAAGACTATAGTTTGACCTATACTTTAATATATTATGCAGATTAAGGACTATATAGAATATAGAGTGATCTATAGTCCAGACTATAGTGTGATCTATTGTCGAGCCTATTTAACTATAGTGATCTATAGTTCACACTATAGAGTCCACACTATATAGTGATCTATAGTCCACACTATAGAGTGTTCTATAGATTACACTATAGAGATATCTAAAGTCCACAGTATAGAGTGAACTATAGTCTACACTATAGAGTAATCTATAGTCCACACTATGGAGTAATATATAGTCCACACTATAGAGTGACCTATAGTCCAGACTATAGAGTGATCTTTAGTCTAGACTATAAAGTGATCTATAGTCCAGATATTGAGTGACCTATAGTCCAGACTATAGAGTGATCTATAGTCCACACTGTAGAGTGATCTATAGTCCAGACTATAGAGTGATCTATAGTCTAGACTATAAAGTGATCTATAGTCCAGACTATAGAGTGACCTATAGTCCAGACTATAGAGTAATCTATTGTCCAAAGTATAGAGTGATCTATAGTCCAAACTATAGAGTGAACTATAGTCCACACTGTAGAGTGATCTATAGTCCACACTATAGAGTGATCTATAGTCCGAAATATGGAGTGACCTACAGTCCAGACTATATAGTGATCTATCAGCCAGAATATAGAGTGATCTATAGTCCAGACTATAGAGTGATCTATAGTCTAGACTATAGAGTGATCTATAGTCTAGACTATAGAGTGAACTATAGAGTGATCTATAGTCTAGACTACAGAGTGAACTATAGTCCAGACAATAGGGTGATATATTGTCCAGACTAAAGAGTGATCTATAGTCCAGGCTGTAGAGTAATTTATAGGCCAGACTGTAGAGTGATCTATAGTCCAGAGTATAGTCTGCACTTTAATCTAGATTATAGAATGCTATATAGTATTTAGACCGGACTAAAGTATAAACGATAAAATAATCTGTGGATCAAAAGTTAAACCAGACCTTAAACTTAATACATTTGATTCCTTTCAAACTCTGTTATAAGAGTATAAAGTGAATGTTTAAAACTTATATTTGTATGTTTTTAAAGTTGTGAGTTGGTGGTTTTATGTTTGCATATTTCTTTTTTTCTGCTTTAAATGAATGCATTGGCTTCATTATACACTTTGCAGCGCCAGAAAAGCACACACATGCAGCGGCAATTACAAATAAAGGCTGAAAAATCTCAATCGATTTACATAAAAGTATGAAAAAAAAACTTTCAACATAAAAAGTATGCCAAAATGAGACCATATACTAAGCTAAAAAAACCTTTAACGTCAAAGAGAACTTTGAGGTTTTGTTAAATTTCCAACACTTACCGTTTTGTAGACTCTAAAGGGTAAAAGAACTGCAACTTATTGGTGGTTGAATTCCTAAAAATAAAGCAAAAATTAAACAAAAATTATTAACAAGCTTAAAATATCAAAAATCTGTATATTTTTAAATAGCAGTAGTGTTTTATAAAATTTATTTTTAATTAATTACCACACAGAAATTGTATTTCAACTATTTTTTTCTTGAGTTTATTTTTGTAAGAAATATTTTTTTGTATGCTTTTCAAAACTAAGTCAAGTTCATTAAAACGTCAAATGCATTTCTTATATGTTTTATTTATATACGTTTGCATGCAATTTTGTTGCTGTTTGCTGCTAGATAAACTTTTCTATAGCAAAATAGACAAAAATAGGAAAAGGAAAAGCAGCTGAAGAACAAAAACTAACTTTTCAAGTGACATTTTTTGTAAATAAGAAGAGGGTGACCAAGCTAGATTTAATCCTAGCTATTATATGCAGTTTTTTTGCTTTCTTTTAAACTATTTCAGAATACTTAATCATTCTGCTGGTGACAAGTTATCTTGGGCATTTATAAGGGGGTAAGTTTAAAAACGGCAAAGTTTTAAGTTTACGCTGAGTTTGTAGAAAAAAGTATTAAAAATTTTGAAATTTGAGAAGGTCTCCCATACGTAGTATTAGATAAAGTTCAGTTTTTAAAAAGCAGAATTTTACATTCCAAATCGGGAGTTTAATGATCAGTCTATTCTAAAGTTTACAGGTCATTCTATAATCAATGCTGTAGATTCGCCAAAAGTTAAGACTATAAAAATCAAAAAAGTCTTTAGATCTATAGTCAAGACTATTGATCAGTCTATAGTCAAGACTATATATCAGTCTATAGTCAATATAATAGATCAGTCTATAGTCGAGACTGTGGATTAGTCTATAGTCACTTCTGTAGATCAGTCTATAGCCAAGTCAAAATATCAATCTCAAGGCAAGCCTACAGTCAAGAATATAGATCAGTCTATAGTCAAGAATATAGATCAGTCTATAGTCAAGACTATAGATCAGTCTAAAGTCAAAACTATAGGTCAGCCTATAGTCAAGACTATAGATCAGTCTACAGTCAAGACTATAGATCAGTCTATGGTCAAAACTATAGATCAGTCTATAGCCAAGACTATAGATCAGTCTATAGCCAAGACTATAGATCAGTCTATAGTCAAGACTATAGATCAGTCTATAGTCAAGACTATAGATCAGTCTATAGTCAGGACTATAGATCAGTCTATAGTCAAGACTACAAATCAGTCTATAGTCAAGACTACAAATCAGTCTATAGTCAAGACTATAGATCAGTCTATAGTCAAGACTATAGATCAGTCTATAGTCAGGACTATAGATCAGTCTATAGCCAAGACTATAGATCAGTCTATAGCCAAGACTATAGATCAGTCTATAGCCAAGACTATAGATCAGTCTATAGTCAAAACTATAGATCAGTCTATAGCCAAGACTATAGATCAGTCTATAGTCAAAACTATAGATCAGTCTATAGCCAAGACTATAGATCAGTCTATAGTTAAGATTATAGATCAGTCTATAGTCAAGATTATAGATCAGTCTATAGCCAAGTCAAAAGATCTATCTGTAGGCAAGCCTACAGTCAGGAATATAGATCAGTCTACAGTCAAGAATAAAGATCAGTCTATAGTCAAGAATATAGATTAGTCTATAGTCAAGACTATAGATCAGTTTATAGTCAAAACTATAGGTCAGTCTATAGTCAAGACTATAGATCAGTCTACAGTCAAGAATATAGATCAGTCTATAGTCAAGAGTCTATTGCCAAGACTATAGATCAGTCTAAAGCCAATACTATAGATCAGTCTATAGTCAAGACTATAGATCAGTCTATAGTCAACCCTATAGATCAGTCTATAGTCAAGACTATAGATCATTCTATAGTCATGACTATAGGTCAGTCTATAGTCAAGACTATAGATCAGTCTATAGTCAAGACTACAGACCAGTCTATAGTCAAGAATATAGAGCAGTCTATAGCCAAGACTATAGATCAGTCTATAGTTATGGTCATTGATCAGTCTATAGTTAAGACTATAGATCAGTCTATAGTCAACACTTTAGTTCAATCTGTAGACATGTCAATAGATCAGTCTATAGTCAAGATAATAGATGAACCTATAGCCAAGCTTATAGTTAAGACTATAGATCAGTCTATACTCAAGACTATTGATCGGTCCTTTTCCAAGACTATAGATAAATCTATAGTCAAGTCTATAGATAAGTCTATAATTATGATTATAGATAAGTCTATAGTCAAGACTATAGTCTATAGTCTATATATAGAGGAGTCTATAGTCGAGACTTTAGATCAGTCTACAGCCAAGTCAATAGATCAGTTTATGGGTAATATCACTGATCAGTCTGTAGTTAATATCATTGATCAGTCTCTAGTCAATTCTATAGATCAGTCTCTTGTCAAGACTATGGGTATGTCTTAAGTCAAGAATATATATAAGTCTATAGTCAGGACTAGAGATCTGTCTATAGTTAAGACTATGGATTAGTCCATAGTGAAGACTTTGTATCAGTATGAAATAGATCAGTCTATCGTCAAACATATAAATAGATCAGTCTTAGTCAAGTCAATAGTTAAGATCAATGATCAGTCTATAGTCAAGATTATAGCTCAGTCTACACTCAAGGCTATGGATAGTAAAAATTATATATAAAGAATATAAATAGACAATATTTTTAAAATTTGGTTTTAGCTCTGGTCACCTCAAACCTTGACAGCTTCTCTACAATGAGTAAAGCTCAAAATAGATTCTAAGAATATAATAAAAATTTTTGTTAGATTTTTTATGATTAAAATGTTAAAAGTTCAAAGGTTTCTATAGCCGTACGAAAGATATAAATAAAGATTTATTTATTGTTCTTAGTTGTAGATGTAGTTGTAGTAGTTTTATTTAATATTTTTTACATCTTTAACAAAAATTATTGTCAAAATATAAATAAAGCAAAATATCATATAGAAGACGTAAAACTTTGTTTAATAAAAATAAATATTTAAACAAATGATTGTTTAGTTTTATTACAATTTGTTGATTGTTTTGTGAATGTCAAATGCTAAAAGTCTTAAACTGGAATAATAATAAAAACAAAAGTTTAAATTATTGTTATTATTATTATTTGGAAAAGACAGTGATGGATAAATAGCCTAAACCCAGTTAATAAGGCCACTAATGCAATAAAATAAAATGGGGGGTAAGTTCAAAGGTTTTTTTGGGGGTCATTGCTATTGATTGTTTCCCGGCTTATAGTTTATTACTTTAAGATTTCTTTTGTTATTCTTTAAGGAAGTTTATATTTTCTTCCTTTATTTGCTTTAGTTAATAAAACTTTTATATTTCATTTTTAGTTTTTGAGAATAGAGCAAAAAACGCTGTTTAAGTTTTGCTATTGCCAGGCAGCAAGTAGTATTATTGTAAATGTACAAGTAGCTGGCATGTTAGCAAGTGTAGTAAAAGTACGGTAAAAAGTTGTTAAACTGACTGTCAGTGTTGTCTCGTTGTTTATAGAAAAACTTTTATGAAGAATAAATTTTGAGCGCCCTCTTCCTTTCAATACGTAAATATGTACATGGTACATTGAAGGCAGTCAGATAGAATTTAGTTCATCTATAATGGGTTTGTGTTGAGGTTTTGGTTTGTCTGTGTCATCGGGAGAATCGTTAGTGGTTTCTGCTTTTCCATTATAATGCTGTTAAAAAAGAGTTTTACGGGGCGGAGAGAGGAAGGTTGTTTAAGCTCATTATGTTGTAAAACTTTACCAAAAGTATGTTATGGGGAATTTCTTTTTCGGCTTACTATTTAGGACTTTAAGAAATATGTATAGAATTTAAAAATAAAAGGTTTTTTTGTCGTCAAATGGGGAGGGCTATTTAAGTTAATTAAAAAACTTTATACCATCTAACTAATTACAATTAAGTAAAATGTTAAGGAATGTGATTAAGTTAAATCTTGATTTTATAGATCAGTCAATAGACAAGATTATAGAGCAGACTAAAGATCAGTTTATAGTCAAAACTATAGATCAGTCTGTAGACAAGATTATAGATCAATCTATAGTTAAAACTATAGATCAGTATCTACTTAAAACTGTTCAAGACCATAGAGCAGTCCATAGTCAAGACTTTAGATCAGTCTATGGTCAAGACTTCAGATCAGTCTATAGTGAAGGCTATAGATCAGTCTACAGTCAAGACTATAGATCAGTCTATAGATTAATCCATATTTATAGAGCAGATTACAGTCACGACTATGTATCAATCTATAGTTAAGACTATAGATTAGTCTATAGTCAAGACTATTGAGCAGACTATAGATTAGTCTATAGTCAAGACTATAGATTAGTCTATAGTCAAGACTATAGATTAGTCTATAGTCAAGACTATAGATTAGTCTATAGTCAAGACTATAGATTAGTCTATAGTCAAGACTATAGATTAGTCTATAGTCAATACGCTAGATCAATCTGTAGTCAAGACTATAGATCAATCTGTAGTCAAGACTATAGATCAGTCTGCAGTCAAGACTATTGATCAGTCTACAGTCAAGACTATAGATCAGTCTATAGATTAATCCATATTTATGACTATAGAGCAGATTACAATCAAGACTATGTATCAGTCTATAGTCAAAACCATAGATCAATCTATAGTCATGACAATAGAGCAGTCTATAGTCAAGACTATAGAGCAGACTAATAGTATAGATAATAATAGTATAGACTAATCTCTAGACTCTATAGTCAAGACTACAGAGCAGTCTATAGTCAAGAATATGGATCAGTCTATAGTCAAGACTACGATTAGTCTATAGTCAAGACTATAGATTAGTCTTTAGTCAAGATTATAGACCAGACCATTCTATGATCAAGATTATAGGGCAGTCTATAGTCAATAGTGTAGAGCACTCTACAGTGATGACTATAGATCAATATTTAATAAAGACTATGGATCAGTCAATAGACAAGGCTATAGTACAGTCTATAGTTAAAATTATAGATCAGTCTATAGTCAAAACTATAGATCGTTCTATAGTCAGGACTGTATGTATAGTCGAGACTATGGAGCAGTATATAGTCAAGGCTGTAGTACAGTCTATAGTTATAATTATAGATCAGTCTATAGTCAAAACTATAGATTAATCTATAGACAAGACTATACATCGTTCTATAGTCAGGACTGTATGTAAGTCTGTGGTCAAGACTATAGATCAGTGTATAATCAAGACTATAGATCAGTCTATATTCAAGACTATAGAGCAGTCTATAGTCAAGACTATAGAGCAGTCTATAGTCAAGACTATAGAGCAGTCTATAGTCAAGACTATAGAGCAGTCTATAAAGCAGTATATAACCAATTCTGTAGCGTAGGTCATAGTCAAAACTATAGATCAGTTTATAGTAAAATTCTATAGTCAATAAGTATAGAGCAGTCTATAACCAGAACTTAAAGTAGTCTACAACAATAGTGTACTAAGTACAACTTGAACTCATAATGATTGAAATTAAACTAACATTAAATTCAAGTTAAATTTGCCAGAGAAAAATTCCAAATAATTTCCGTATGCCTTCCGTTCGGTTGCGACATCTACTTAAAAAATGACATTAACTGGGGTTTGCAACAAAACGCTGAACATATTTTGCAACCCCATGGTTTTCTTGCTAGTTGAGAAAAGATTTCAAAAGATTACAATCTCACTCCCACTAATCCTTCTTTATTTGTTAGAATTACAACGAAAATTTCTATTTAGTTTGCCAAAATTACTTTGATTCCATTTTCATTTACACTTAATTTGAAAACTTTTCGAAAAGGTGTGACTACAGAAGACATCTTTCTAATGATGAAGACAGAGAACATTTATATATTTTCTGCATTTATTTGGTTTACAAACATGTAAATTAAGGTTTTCATTTAAATCTTGGTAGAAGCCAAGTATGAATATAAACATACAATCGTGGTTACAACTAACAAACCCACTTTATCACAACATTTGAAAATGATAAATAGATCAAAGAAAAATTTTTTATTGATTGTGTTAGCAGACTGTTGAAATAACTATTTTCATGAA
Source organism: Lucilia sericata (assembly GCF_015586225.1). NCBI lineage: Eukaryota > Metazoa > Arthropoda > Insecta > Diptera > Calliphoridae > Lucilia > Lucilia sericata. The sequence goes on along the minus strand of NW_023996335.1, from coordinate 22,208 downwards.
AATTCGCGATTTTCTCGCGAACTTTGAAATTGTCACAGATTTAGCATCCCACAAACGATTCGAAATCGATCCCTATTCTTTGTCAATTTCATACACAATTTCTTATTTTAGTATTAGTTAAGAACTCTAAAAGACTATATGAGAAATTTCTTTCTTTTTAAATTATTTCTTTCGAAAAAAAAATCGTAACTTGATGTTTAGATCTTTGGTCACCTGGGTATTCACATCCTATTAGCTTAACAAACAGCTAGCAAATAAGACATATTGTAAAAAGTATTTTATTAACCCAACAACAAAGTTCGTTTTGTAATCAATAAATATTCTTCTTCACCGTTACGGCATCATTATCAAAATCATCACCATTACCATCGTCACCATCATAGATGGTACTTAGCTGGAATTTAAAATATAACTAAAACTATTTACTTAAGCCGAAAACTGTTAAACAACATTTTCTGAAGAAAACATTTAGCAAATTAAAATAACATCAAATAAATTGGAAGTGGAAGCAAAAACTTGAAAAAATCTTAAGGTAAGTAAATTTGAAATAGACCAAATGCTTTAATTAACCCGGGTTAGATATTTTATTCTTATTAGTTAGTTAGTTAGTTAGTCAGTTAGTTAGTTAGTTAGATCGTTAGTTAGTTAGTTAGTTCGTTAGTTAGTTAGTTAGTTAGTTAGTTAGTTAGTTAGTTAGTTAGTTAGTTAGTTAGTAGCTAGTTAGTTAGTTAGTTAGTTAGTAGTTAGTTAGTTAGTTAGTTAGTAGTTAGTAGTTAGTTAGTTAGTCGTTAGTTAGTTAGTTAGTTAGTTAGTTAGTTAGTTAGTTAGTTAGTTAGTTAGTTAGTTAGTTAGTTCGTTATTAGTAGTTAGGTAGTTAGTTAGTTAGTTAGTTAGTTAGTAGTTAGTTAGTTAGTTAGTAGTTAGTTTAGTTAGTTAGTTAGTTAGTAGAGTTAGTTAGTTAGTTAGTTTAGTTAGTTAGTTAGTTAGTAGTTAGTTAGTTAGTAGTTAGTTAGTTAGTTAGTTAGTAGTTAGTTAGTTAGTTAGTTAGTTAGTTGGTTAGTTGGTTAGTTAGTTAGGTAGTGTATTAGTAGGTAGTTAGTTAGTAGTTAGTTAGTTAGATAGTTAGTAGTTAGTTAGTAGTTAGTTAGTTAGTTAGTAGTTAGATAGTTAGTTAGTAGTTAGTAGTTAGTTAGTTAGTAGTTAGTTAGTTAGTTAGTTAGTTAGTAGTTAGTTAGTTAGTTAGTTAGTAGTAGTTAGTTAGTAGTAGTGTAGTTAGTTAGTTAGTTAGTTAGTTTTAGTTAGTTAGTTAGTTAGTTAGGTAGTTAGTTAGTTAGTAGTTAGTTAGTTAGTTAGTTAGTAGTTAGTTAGTTAGTTAGTAGTTAGTTAGTTAGTTAGTTAGTAGTTAGTTAGTTAGTTAGTTAGTAGTTAGTTAGTTAGTTAGTAGTTAGTTAGTAGTTAGTTAGTATGTTAGTTAGTTAGTTAGTTAGTTAGTTAGTTAGTTAGTTAGTTAGTTAGTTAGTTAGTTAGTTAGTTAGTTAGTTAGTTAGTTAGTTAGTTAGTTAGTTAGTAGTTAGTTAGTGTAGTTAGTTAGTTAGTTAGTTAGTTAGTAGTTAGTTAGTTAGTTAGTTAGTTAGTTAGTTAGTTAGTTAGTTAGTTAGTTAGTTAGTTAGTTAGTAGTTAGTTAGTTAGTTAGTTAGTAGTAGTTAGTTAGTAGTAGTTAGTTAGTTAGTTAGTTAGTTAGTTAGTTAGTTAGTTAGTTAGTTAGTTAGTTAGTTAGTAGTTAGTTAGTTAGTTAGTTAGTTAGTTAGTTAGTTAGTTAGTTAGTTAGTTAGTTAGTTAGTTAGTTAGTTAGTTAGTTAGTTAGTTAGTTAGTTAGTTAGTTAGTTAGTTAGTTAGTTAGTTAGTTAGTTAGTTAGTTAGTTAGTAGTTAGTTAGTTAGTTAGTTAGTTAGTTAGTTAGTAGTTAGTTAGTTAGTTAGTTAGTTAGTTAGTTAGTAGTTAGTTAGTTAGTTAGTTAGTTAGTTAGTTAGTTAGTTAGTTAGTTAGTTAGTTAGTTAGTTAGTTAGTTAGTTAGTTGTAGTTAGTTAGTTAGTTAGTTAGTTAGTTAGTAGTTAGTTAGTTAGTTAGTTAGTTAGTTAGTTAGTTAGTTAGTTAGTTAGTTAGTTAGTTAGTTAGTTAGTTAGTTAGTTAGTTAGTTAGTTAGTAGTAGTTAGTTAGTTAGTTAGTTAGTTAGTAGTTAGTTAGTTAGTTAGTTAGTTAGTTAGTTAGTTAGTTAGTTAGTTAGTTAGTTAGTTAGTTAGTTAGTTAGTTAGTTAGTTAGTTAGTTAGTTAGTTAGTTAGTTAGTTAGTTAGTTAGTTAGTTAGTTAGTTAGTTAGTTAGTTAGTAGTTAGTTAGTTAGTTAGTTAGTTAGTTAGTTAGTTAGTTAGTTAGTTAGTTAGTAGTTAGTTAGTAGTTAGTTAGTTAGTTAGTTAGTTAGTTAGTTAGTTAGTTAGTAGTTAGTTAGTTAGTTAGTTAGTTAGTTAGTTAGTTAGTTAGTTAGTAGTAGTTAGTTAGTTAGTTAGTTAGTTAGTTAGTTAGTTAGTTAGTTAGTTAGTTAGTAGTTAGTTAGTTAGTTAGTTAGTTAGTTAGTTAGTTAGTTAGTTAGTTAGTTAGTAGTTAGTTAGTTAGTTAGTTAGTTAGTTAGTTAGTTAGTTAGTTAGTTAGTTAGTTAGTTAGTTAGTTAGTTAGTTAGTTAGTTAGTTAGTTAGTTAGTTAGTTAGTTAGTTAGTAGTTAGTTAGTTAGTTAGTTAGTTAGTTAGTTAGTTAGTTAGTTAGTTAGTTAGTTAGTTAGTTAGTAGTTAGTTAGTTAGTTAGTTAGTAGTTAGTTAGTTAGTTAGTTAGTTAGTTAGTTAGTTAGTTAGTTAGTTAGTAGTTAGTTAGTTAGTTAGTTAGTTAGTTAGTTAGTTAGTTAGTAGTTAGTTAGTTAGTTAGTAGTTAGTTAGTTAGTTAGTTAGTTAGTTAGTTAGTTAGTTAGTTAGTTAGTTAGTTAGTTAGTTAGTTAGTTAGTTAGTTAGTTAGTTAGTTAGTTAGTTAGTTAGTTAGTTAGTTAGTTAGTTAGTTAGTTAGTTAGTTAGTTAGTTAGTTAGTTAGTTAGTTAGTTAGTTAGTTAGTTAGTTAGTTAGTTAGTTAGTTAGTTAGTTAGTTAGTTAGTTAGTTAGTTAGTTAGTTAGTTAGTTAGTAGTTAGTTAGTTAGTTAGTTAGTTAGTTAGTTAGTAGTTAGTTTAGTCTTAGTCTCGTCTCTCGTCCTCGTCTAGTGTAGCCTATCGTCTAGTCTATAGTGTAGCTCTAGTTCTAGTCTATAGTGTAGCCTATAGTCTAGTCTCTGTAGCCTATAGTCTAGTCTATAGTGTAGTCTATAGTCTAGTCTATAGTCTAGTCTATAGTCTAGTCTATAGTCTAGTCTATAGTCTAGTCTATAGTCTAGTCTATAGTCTCGTCTATAGTCTAGTCTATAGTCTAGTCTATAGTCTAGTCTATAGTCTAGTCTATAGTCTAGTCTATAGTCTAGTCTATAGTCTAGTCTATAGTCTAGTCTATAGTCTAGTCTATAGTCTAGTCTATAGTCTAGTCTATAGTCTAGTCTATAGTCTAGTCTATAGTCTAGTCTATAGTCTAGTCTATAGTCTAGTCTATAGTCTAGTCTATAGTCTAGTCTATAGTCTAGTCTATAGTCTAGTCTATAGTCTAGTCTATAGTCTAGTCTATAGTCTAGTCTATAGTCTAGTCTATAGTCTAGTCTATAGTCTAGTCTATAGTCTAGTCTATAGTCTAGTCTATAGTCTAGTCTATAGTCTAGTCTATAGTCTAGTCTATAGTCTAGTCTATAGTCTAGTCTATAGTCTAGTCTATAGTCTAGTCTATAGTCTAGTCTATAGTCTAGTCTATAGTCTAGTCTATAGTCTAGTCTATAGTCTAGTCTATAGTCTAGTCTATAGTCTAGTCTATAGTCTAGTCTATAGTCTAGTCTATAGTCTAGTCTATAGTCTAGTCTATAGTCTAGTCTATAGTCTAGTCTATAGTCTAGTCTATAGTCTATAGTCTAGTCTATAGTCTAGTCTATAGTCTAGTCTATAGTCTAGTCTATAGTCTAGTCTATAGTCTAGTCTATAGTCTAGTCTATAGTCTAGTCTATAGTCTAGTCTATAGTCTATAGTCTAGTCTATAGTCTGTCTATAGTCTAGTCTATAGTCTAGTCTATAGTCTAGTCTATAGTCTAGTCCTATAGTCTAGTCTATAGTCTAGTCTATAGTCCTAGTCTATAGTGTAGTCTAGTCTATAGTCTAGTCTATAGTCTAGTCTATTAGTCTAGTCTATAGTCTAGTCTATAGTCCTAGTCTATAGTCTAGTCTATAGTCTAGTCTAGTCTAGTCTATAGTCTAGTCTATAGTCTAGTCTATAGGCTGTCTATAGTCTAGCTATAGTCTAGTCTATAGTCTAGTCTATAGTCTAGTCTATAGTCTAGTCTAGTATATAGTTTAGTCTATAGTCTAGTCTATAGTCTAGTCTATAGTCCTAGTATATAGTCTAGTCTATAGTCTTAGTCTATAATCTAGTCTATAGTCTAGTCTATTGTCTAGTCTATAGTATAGTCTATTGTCTAGTCTATAGTCTAAGTTTAGAATCTAGTCTATAGTCTAGTCTACTCTCTATTCTACTGTCTAGTCTATAATCTAGTCTTAGTCTAGTCTATAGTATAGTCTAGTCTCTAGTCTAGTTTATAATCTAGTCTATAGTCTAGTCTATAGTCTAGTCTATAGTCTAGTCTATAGTCTAGTCTATAGTCTAGTCTATAGTCTAGTCTATAGTCTAGTCTATAGTCTAGTCTATAGTCTAGTCTATAGTCTAGTCTATAGTCTAGTCTATAGTCTAGTCTATAGTCTAGTCTATAGTCTAGTCTATAGTCTAGTCTATAGTCTAGTCTATAGTCTAGTCTATAGTCTAGTCTATAGTCTAGTCTATAGTCTAGTCTATAGTCTAGTCTATAGTCTAGTCTATAGTCTAGTCTATAGTCTAGTCTATAGTCTAGTCTATAGTCTAGTCTATAGTCTAGTCTATAGTCTAGTCTATAGTCTAGTCTATAGTCTAGTCTATAGTCTAGTCTATAGTCTAGTCTATAGTCTAGTCTATAGTCTAGTCTATAGTCTAGTCTATAGTCTAGTCTATAGTATAATCTATAGTATATTCTATAGTCTACTCTATAGTCTAGTCTATAGTCTAGTCTAGTCTAGTCTAGTCTATAGTCTAGTCTACTGTCTAGTCTATAGTCTAGTCTATAGTATAGTTTATAGTCTAGTCTTTAATCTAGTCTATAATCTATTATAAAGTCTAGTCAAGTATATAGTCTTGTGTAATATATAGTCTAGTATATAGTCTAGTCTATAATCTAGTCTATATTATAGTATATAGTCTAGTGTTTAGTCTAGTCTATATTTTATTCTTTAGTCCTCTCTATAGTCTAGTCTATAGTTTATTCTTTAGTCCTCTCTATAGTATAGTCCGTAGTGTTTTCCATATCATATTCTACTACCTTGCCTATGGTCTATCACCCAAACTTCTTATAGACATTTCCTGTCTATAGTCAAAATTTGTATCTTTAAGTTAAACTTTAACTACGTCAGCTACACAATTACATACCAACTATTAGAGATCAATTTTAACCATATAGAGACCTAAAGTTGAGACTACATAAAGACATACATATGTAGGTTTAAAGTTAACTCTAGATAAATAAAGGCTTTGACTAGTTTAATAAAAACTAATGTTTAAAGATAAACCATGACAATAATTAAACTTTGGCTACATAAACCTTTCAATTAATATTTAGTTTTATAAATTTAAAATAAAATTGTAATTACATTAATACCAGCGATACAAGTTAAACATTTGTTACAAAAGAAACATTAGGAATAAAATTTAACTACAATACAATAAGATTGAAAGATAAACTTTATGTTTTAATTGTCTAAAATTAAATTTATTTAAACTGAAGACTTCCCGTTGTTAAAACATTCCTTCAAGTTTAACTATTGACTTTAAATGCAAAATTTTATAATTCATTTCACATTATAAATTGTCCATAAAAAAAAGAATACTTAACTTTCTTGGCGTTTTTTGGCTGTGAATTTTAACAAAATATTTTTTTAAACGTTCTTGACCCACTGACTAGAAAGTATTTTATATTTTTAACGACAAACGAGATAAAATTTATTGCAGTTTTTGCGCTCAAAAAAAAAATTGCACCAAAAATGAAATGAACTGACACAAAGTAAACAGAATTTACATATAAAAATCTATATTTAGCAAAGAAATTGAATTTTGAAATGTAATTTAAATAAAATTTTAAGTAAATATTTTTTTTTACATTTGAAGCAGCACAGATAAACACGTTTAACGTAGACAAACACACACACACCCCCTCTAAAACGTTTGTACAGTTAATGGAATTCTGGTGATAAATAATGAAATTGAAATTTTTATTTAAACTAAATATTTTTATGCTAAAGCTAATTCTGCAGAGAGAGAGAGAGAAAAAACCAAAATAAATAATAAATAAAAAGGTTCTTGTGCTGCTACTGCTGCAGCTGATGTATGCATTAACTATGCAGTTAGCATGCAAACTCGTTATGAATGCCACAAGCATATAAAATTGTTGCATTTATGCAAAAACCAGTTACTCTAGATGTTTCAAATGTTGGCAACAGCAACAGAACTTAAATAAAAAATCGCGAAAAAATCTTTAAGAAAAGTTTGTTATTCACGCGTTGAGTTTATTGTACACTTGCAATTTGCAAACGACTTTTATTTAGTTTAAATGTAAACAACATACCTGTCAGTCTGACAGCCTGCCAGTTCTGCCACCCATCATCAACTACAATTTATCTTCTTGCAAATAACTTCGATGACGTTGTCTCGGTTAGTCAAAAGAAATAAAAAAGTTACTTTTAGTAGAGCTTCCAATGCTCATCTTCTTTTAAGATTTTCACCTAGTTTCTGTTTTTTCTTTTTTATTTTTCTCTTTGTGTGTCATTCTAGTTGAAATAACAATTTCAAAATTTCCAAACATCTTCTTTGCATATTCGTTTAAGCTGAACGAACGAACGCCTTTTTTTCAGTTGGCGGGGAAAATACCGGAATTCCTGGCAGAAGTAGTTGCTAAAGGCAACAAATGCCAAGTTGCCACCACAATTGGAAGGAGTATAAGAAAAAAAAAAACGTGGCATTAAGAAGATAAGAATCAAGGTACCGATGAAGTACTAGTGTAATTGGCTGTATCTTGCCAAGTTTTTCTTTGAAGAAAGTGTGTTTCAGTGTATGAATAACAGTTAGAATAACCCAGTAGTTTTATACATATCCTCATAGACAAATTATCTAATTATCAGTTTAAACTCGAATTTAAATATTTTTGGATCATTTGACAAGAAAGTACGCTTTATGTTTCCAGGTAATTTCACGGGTTGGTGTTCTTAGTAGTTTCCACAGATTGGCTAAGGGAAAGCTTTTTCCTCTTTATCCCAATAAATCGGTACACTGACCCCGAACTGTAGGGTATATACACTCGCATACAATCTTTGCAAATTACTTTTACACACTTTGTACCAAGAAGGAATGCAGACGTGAAACTTTTAGTGTCTGTGTGTATATGTATAGAGCATTTTGAATTTTGTCAACACATTTTTGTGAATGACATTCAATTCAGTTTTCAAAAGAAATAAGTCTTAAGTTTTGCTACAACCTTTTTGGGGAGAATATGTTAAATTTGAAGTTTAAATAAAAATTCATAGGTAAGATAAGGTAAGAGTTTAATCGAAATTTTATTGTATACTGCATCTGATGAGGTAGTTTCTGAGTGTGACTATCTGAAGGACGTAAGTTCGAATCCCACCAATGAAAGTGATGGAGAAGTGCACAACAGGTTCGATAGTAGCAAAGTTCCTACCTACCGAGTAACTAACTAACTAACTACTAACTAACTAACTAACTACTAACTAACTAACTAACTAACTAACTAACTAACTAACTAACTAACTAACTAACTAACTAACTAACTAACTAACTAACTAACTAACTAACTAACTAACTAACTAACTAACTAACTAACTAACTAACTAACTAACTAACTAACTAACTAACTAACTAACTAACTAACTAACTAACTAACTAACTAACTAACTAACTAACTAACTAACTACTAACTAACTAACTAACTAACTAACTAACTAACTACTAACTAACTAACTAACTAACTAACTAACTAACTAACTAACTAACTAACTAACTAACTAACTAACTAACTAACTAACTAACTAACTAACTAACTAACTAACTACTAACTAACTAACTAACTAACTAACTAACTAACTAACTAACTACTAACTAACTAACTAACTAACTAACTAACTAACTAACTAACTAACTAACTAACTAACTAACTAACTAACTAACTAACTAACTAACTAACTAACTAACTACTAACTAACTAACTAACTAACTAACTAACTAACTAACTAACTAACTAACTAACTAACTAACTACTAACTAACTAACTAACTAACTAACTACTAACTAACTAACTAACTAACTAAACTAACTAACTAACTAACTAACTAACTAACTAACTAACTAACTAACTAACTAACTAACTAACTAACTAACTAACTAACTAACTAACTAACTAACTAACTAACTAACTAACTAACTAACTAACTAACTAACTAACTAACTAACTAACTAACTAACTAACTAACTAACTAACTAACTAACTAACTAACTAACTAACTAACTAACTAACTAACTAACTAACTAACTAACTAACTAACTAACTAACTAACTAACTACTAACTAACTAACTAACTAACTAACTAACTAACTAACTAACTAACTAACTAACTAACTAACTAACTAACTAACTAACTAACTAACTAACTAACTAACTAACTAACTAACTAACTAACTACTAACTAACTAACTAACTAACTAACTAACTAACTAACTAACTAACTAACTAACTAACTAACTAACTAACTAACTAACTAACTAACTAACTAACTAACTAACTAACTAACTAACTAACTAACTAACTACTACTAACTAACTAACTAACTAACTAACTAACTAACTAACTAACTAACTAACTAACTAACTAACTACTAACTAACTAACTAACTAACTAACTAACTAACTACTAACTAACTAACTAACTAACTAACTAACTAACTAACTAACTAACTAACTAACTAACTAACTAACTAACTAACTACTAACTACTAACTACTACTAACTAACTAACTAACTAACTAACTAACTAACTACTAACTAACTAACTACATTAGGAATCCATTGTTACACGGGTGGCTCTAAATTGAGGGACAAAGTGGGGCTGGGTTTCTATATTGAAGACCCAGAAACAGAAATATACCACCGTTTACCAAATAATAACACAAGCTTCCAGGCAGAAGTACGAGCAATAACGGAATGCGTAAATTGGATTTGAATAAATATGGCGCCCACAGCGCTTAATATATTTACCGATAGCCAGAAGGCAATTAGGGCGATATCAGGCGATAGAACTAAATCTAAGACCGTATTGGATTGTAAGGAAGCTTTAACTGAATACTCTCCCAGAGGTAAGGTTCACATCATATGGGTACCAGCCCACTCGGGAGTAGTCGGTAACGAAAAGGCGGATGTAATAGCTTTAAAGGGAAGGGAGCTCGAGGCAGTTAACCTGACAAACGCGAGACCAATCGACGCAACAAAAGCTGAACTAAAAATATGGGTGAGAGAATCCCTTAAGGCCTCTTGGAATAATGAAACAGTGGGTAGAACCACGAAGATCCTACGGGGTGACCCTGATGAGAGCAAGACGAAAAATCTCCTCAAAATGAGCAAGTCGGAAGTTAGTATGATGGTACGTATTCTGAGTGGACACACAGGACTACGAGCACATCTGTGCAAAATTGGACGTGCGGATTCAGACGAATGTAGAGCATGTGGAGAGGACAATGAAACTCTGGAGCACTTTCTTTGCCACTGCCAGGCATTCGCCGAAGTTAGATCCAAGTATCTTGGAAGTGATGTTATTCAGGATATAACATTCCTGACTAACACTGATTGGAATATTCTTAGGAATTATGTTCAGGAAACTGAGTTTCTGAACACTGAAAAATAATTCTTTCTTTCGCTCTTGATAAGGAGCGCACAACAGGCCCGATAGTGGCCTAGGTGTATTTCTTCGGATTTGATGTAGTATACATCCTCCTATCGACCTACCTACCTACCCTACCTACCTAACTAACTAACTACCTTACTCTCCGAGTAAGTATTTCGGAGAGAAATTTTTATTGTTGCTATGTGAAACCATTGACTAATACGTTACACTTTTCGGGAACAATATTTCAAAGTTTTCCAAACTAAATGGCAAAATCAATATACCCTCATCTATTTCTACAGTGAGTATGGAAACTTGGACCCAAAAATATTTCTATGTGTATATTTCCTTTTTTAATAAATGTCTAACAGTTTTCAAAATGATATATGTATGTATGTATGTATGTATGTATGTATGTATTGTATGTATGTTATGTATGTATGTATGTATGTATGTATGTTGTATGTATGTATGTATGTATGTATGTTATGTATGTCTGTATGTATGTATGTATGTCTGTCTGTAGTATGTATGTCTGTATGTCTGTCTGTCTTATGTCTTACTGTCTGTCTGTATGTTCTGTATGTCTGTCTGTCTGTATGTCTGTCTGTCTGTCTGTCTGTCTGTATGTCTGTCGGTATGTCTGTCTGTCTATGTATGTATGTCTGTCTGTCTGTCTTCTGTCTGTCTGTCTGTCTGTCTTGTCTGTCTGTCTGTATGTCTGTCTGTCTGTCTGTCTGTCTGTCTGTCTGTCTGTCTGTCTGTCTGTCTGTCTGTCTGTCTGTCTGTCTGTCTGTCTGTCTGTCTGTCTGTCTGTCTGTCTGTCTGTCTGTCTGTATGTCTGTCTGTCTGTCTGTCTGTCTGTCTGTCTGTCTGTCTATGTCTGTCTGTCGTCTGTCTGTCTGTCTGTCTGTCTGTCTGTCTGTCTGTCTGTCTGTCTGTCTGTCTGTCTGTCTGTCTGTCTGTCTGTCTGTCTTGTCTGTCTGTCTGTCTGTCTTGTCTGTCTGTCTGTCTGTCTGTCTTCTGTCTGTCTGTCTGTCTGTCTGTTGTCTGTCTGTCTGTCTGTCTGTCTGTCTGTCTGTCTGTCTGTCTGTCTGTCTGTCTGTCTGTCTGTCTGTCTGTCTGTCTGTCTGTTTCTGTCTGTCTGTCTGTCTGTCTGTCTGTCTGTCTGTCTGTCTGTCTGTCTGTCTGTCTGTCTGTCGGTCTTCTGTCTGTCTGTCTGTCTGTCTGTCTGTCTGTCTGTCTGTCTGTCTGTCTGTCTGTCTGTCTGTCTTGTCTGTCTGTCTTATGTCTGTCTGTCTGTCTGTCTGTCTGTCTGTCTGTATGTCTGTCTGTCTGTCTGTCTGTCTGTCTGTCTGTCTGTCTGTCTGTCTGTCTGTATGTCTGTCTGTCATGTCTGTCTGTCTGTATGTCTGTCTGTATGTCTGTCGTCTGTCTGCTATGTCCCTTTTCACCAGTCTTTGTCTTCCTTTCCTTCGTTCCCGTCCTCGTGCACCACTTTTTCAACCTGTTTATTAACAGCAACGAAACTTGGCAGCTATTTGTGTTTATAGTAAATAAAAGAGGCAGGATAGACGAGCAGTCAAGCGGAACTGAAGGCAGCTAATGTAAGTCAGCCTGTGCAACAAACTATAAAAGTTTATAAAGGACAATGGTCAACACTATAAACAAATTCAAGAGAGAAAACAAAAATCACAAAAATATACACTGCATGTGTTAAAGCAAGTTAACAAACAATTTAATACACATATACATATGTATTATGTATGTGTATACACAAATTTCAATACTCTATATTTTACTGCATATTAACAAAAGCTTTAACAAGCCAAAGTGATGATATAAAGTACTATGAACATAAAAGGTGGTTAAATATAAAAACTGTTTAAAGGCTAAAGGATTATTTAATATAACTCATTACATTACATGTAAATGTTTACATGTATGCAGATGTGTGCAGATGTGTTAAAATTGTGTTTATGTTTTTGTAAATAATTGTTTGCCATTAAAAAGATCATTTATAAACAAGTTCAATTAGACCACATTCAACCAATGGCATACATACAAATCGTTTAGAGAATAAACATAAAACAATTATTTATAACATTTAACAAGCATTTATATGTTAGAGAGGATTAAAGAACACGTTTGTAAGGATTAAATGGGAAAATTTACTGTAGCCAGTAGCTGCTATTCAATGTACCCCAGCAGTTCGACAAAGAGTCAATGTATCGGAAAAAATAGTGATTTCCACTAACGTCTAACCAACTGGTTGGCTCTAATTTGGCTTTCGTCACAGATGTACTCTTAGTAAACGAGGGTGAAGATAGTCGTCACTTTAGTGTGATCATATGCCAAATTTCATTCAATTATCTTCAAAATGGCGACCTGTAGTTTGATTATAAGATTTACAGGGGTTCTATTGTATCTTCAAAATTGCGACCTGTAGTTTGATTACAAGGTTTACATGGACGGACGGACGGACAGACAGATAGACAGACAGACGGACGGACGGACGGACAGACGGACATAGCTAAATCGACTCAGAAAATGATTTTGTCTAGTCCAGAAAAGAGGTGATGAGTTTTTGGTACTTTTTGGAACGTTTAAAAGGAGCCTTTAAGTACCTTGTGCATCCTTGCTAACCTTTAAACAAATAAACCCTGCCTTTGGTACTTTTTTTAATTTAGTCCTTGTAGGGAGTAAACGTATAACATTTGGTACTTTTTGACATTATACTTAGTACTAGTTTTTCAATATAAAAAAAAAACCTAAAAAGTTCTATAATATTTCATTGTTTAAATACATGTGTAAAACATTTATACTTTAACATACTAAACTAATACTAACAAACATAACTGCAACAACTACAACAACAAAATAAACACATACAAACAATAAAATATTTAAAACAATATTTACATATAGAATGTACTTATATTTGAGCATACCAGTAAGTAAGTATGTAATACATGTGTAATTCAAAGAATAAATTTAATTTACTGCTGGTTTTGTTGGGAATTTTTTACAGTTTTTTATTTATTTTTGTATTTTTTTAAACTTTCTGTTGTTGATTTTTGTGCTAAATAAAAGAAATAAATTGTATAAATTTTTTTTCAATAAAATCATAAAGCAACAACAATTTAAATAAAATATAGGTTGGTTTAAATATTATATTTAAATTTTCAAAAAAAATATGTATAAAAAAACTTATTTTGTTTAAATAAAATTTATATGAAAAGTCATTGATTAAAAATTTATTTACTAAAACATTTATATACAACTTGGGGGGGCAAAAAATAATGTAATACAAAAAAATGTTGCTAACAATTTAAAAATTTATAGAAAAAAACTATAAATAAAATAAAATTTTTATTTATTACTAGCTATACCCAGTGTGCTTTGCTACCCTAAAAGGAATATGTATAAATAAATACCAGATTTATTATATGTTACATATAAAAGATGACAAGCAAATTATTGCAAGTTCGCCAGTTTCTATCTATCGCCAATTTCTATCTATCTACAAAAAATTTGAATAATATAAGAGTTTCCAAGATGCACGAAATTTTGTATTTAATTCATATATGTGGTGCCAAGCCCCCCATTGAAAGTCCGCCCGTTATTCTCTAAGTGTTCACATGAATGTCAAAGTTCTTCATGTAAAATTTTAAGATTCTAGATCTAATAGTTTCTCAGATATACGAATTTAATTCATGTGGGGGCTTCAAGCCCCCCGGATGAAAGTCCGCCCTTTTTCCTCCAAAATATTCAGATGATTATTAAAATAATTTGTTCAAAATTTGCAGAATCTAGTTCTATTAGTTTCCCAGTTAAACGAAATTTTGTATTTAATTCATATGGGAGGTACCAAGTAACCCATTGGAAGTCCGCCCGTTATATTCTAAATGTTCAGGTGAATGTCAAAGTTCTTCAAGTAAAATTTAATGATTCTAGCTCTAATTGTTTCTCAGATATACGAATTTTTCTATTTTATTCATATGGGGGCTCCAAGCCCCCCAGATGAAAGTCCGCTCTTTTTCCTTAAAAATGTTCAGATGAATATTAAAGTTCTTCGTGCAAAATTTTAAGAATTTAGTTCTATTAGTTTCCCAAATAAACGAATTTTTGTATTTAATTAATATGGGAGGTGCCGCTCCCCTCATGGGTAGTCCGCCAATTTATTACCCAAAATGTTTATATGGATGTTAAAGTTCTTCGTGCTAAATTTTAAGAATTTAGTTCTATTAGTTTCCCAGATAAACGAATTTTTGTATTTAATTTATATGGGAGGTACCACGCCCCCTAATGCTAGTCCGCCTACTTTTTGTCCTAAATGATCATATCGACACTAAAGTGGCTCCGACAAAATTTGAGGACTCTGTTATATTATCTAAAATATACGGATTTTATATTTTCTTAATGTGGGCGTGGCTCATCGCCCACTTGAAATTTCGAAATAAAAAGTAGCCTATTACCTATTCCAGACATGCAGGAATATGCTGTGAAAATTTCAAGAAAATCGGTTCAGCCGTTTAGTAGTCTATAACGTTCAAACATACAAACAAACACACATTCATTTTTATATATATAGATTTGAATGTTTAATGAAGAAAAACTATGCCTGATGTATGCGGGTAGACTGCTATTTAAAAAAAATTATTTATGGAAATTTATTCACAGGAAAAATTGTATTTAGTTTAAATAAATTTGAAATCAATAAATGTTTTACATGCATTCGGAGAAAGTAAGGAGGATGAAATGGGAAAATGGGATAAGATCATAGAGTAGTCAGTAGATAGAATCCATAGATTGGTCAATAGATAACTTTACACAAAAATCAATTGTGTGGTATATAGATTAGCCAATAGACTAGAAAATAAATTTGAACATAGACTAGTCAATACATTAGTCTATAGACTAGATAATATACTAGTTCGTAGATCAGTCAATAGTCCAGTCAATACAACCGGTCAATATATTAAATCATAGACTAGACAATAGACTAGTCCATAGATTAGTCCACTAGACTACTCAATAGACCATTCAATATACTAGTTAATTGACTAGTCAATGGACGAATCAATAAACTTCAATGAGCTAGTCAATAGAAAATTCAATAGATTAGTCAATAGAATAGTCAGTAGAATGGTCAATAGACTAATAAAAAGACTAGTCAATAAACTAATCAATATACTAGTCAATATACTAGTCAATAGACTCGTCAGTAGAATGGTCAATAGACTAATAAATAGACTAGTCAATATACTAGTCAAGAGACTAGTCAGTAGACTAGTCAATAGACTAATCAATAGGCTAGTTGATAGATTTGAAAGTGAACTTGTCAATAGACTAGGCAATAGACTGCTCAATAGACTAGTCAGTCCATATACTGATCAATAGACTAGTCAATATACTAGTCCATAGACTAGTCAATGTACTACTCCATAGACTAGTCAATAGACCAGTCCATAGAATAATTAATATACTAGTCAGTAGGTTATTCCATAGACTGGACAATATGTTAGTCCATGGACTAGTCAATAGACCAGTTTATAGACTAGTCAATAGTTTAGTCAATAGACTTGAAAATGGAGTACACAATAGACTAGTTAATAGAATTGACTATAAACTGTCCGCAGGCTGGTTTAAGAATAGTCATTAGACTAGTCTATATATAAGTTAATAGACCACTCAATAGACTATTCAATAGACTAGTCTAGAGGTTAGTCAATAGACCAATGAATAAACTAGTCAATAGACTAGTTAATAGTCTAGTCAATAGACTAGTCAATACAATAGTCAATAGACTAGTCAATAGACTACTCAATAGAGAAATCAATAGACTAGTCAGTAGAATAGTCAGTAGACTAGTCCATAAACTAGGCAATAGTGTAGTCAATAGACTAAAAATGAACTATACAATAGACTAGGTAATAGACTACTCAATGGACCAGGTAATAGCCCAGTCGTCAGACTAGTCAATAGCCAATCGTTAGACTAGTCAAAAGACTAGAAAATATACTAGTCAATATAACGTTCTATAGACTAGTCTATAGACCACTCAATAGACTAGTCTATAGACTAGTCAGTAGGCTAGCCAATAGACTAGTCAAGAGACTAGTCCATGGACTATACAATAGACTAGGACATAGACTACTCAATGGACTAGTCGTTCTCAATGGACTAGTCGTTAGACTATTCAATAGACCAGAAAATATACTCGTCTATAGACTACTCAATAGAGTCTAGTCAATCGCCTGATCAATAGACTAGTCAATATACTAGTCCATAGACTATTCAGTCCATACACTGATCAATAGACTAGTCAATAGACCAGTCCATAGACTAATTATTATACTAGTCAGTAGACTAGTCAATAAACTTTTCCATAGACTGGCAAATATGTTAGTCAATAGACTAGTCAATAGACCAGTCCATAAACTAGTTATTATATTAGTCCGTAGACTAGTCAATAGTCTAGTCAAAAGTTTAAGAATAGAGCTGTCCGCAGGCTGGTTTAAGACTAGTCATTAGAAAAGCCAATAGACTAGTCAACAGACTTGTTAATATACCAGTCCATAGCCTAATCAATGGATGACTGCCAAGACTAGTCTATAGTCTATTCAATAGAATAATACTTTTTTAAAATTATTCCAAAATTTAGATTTCTCATTGCTGATATAAGAAAGTATTGAACCACTTTCTTACTCATTTTTTCGTGAATAATCCAGGAGTTTATTTTCATGTTATATAATCACCAAAAATTTAGCATATTTTAAGGTAATTATAGTGCAATGAAATAAATACTTTTAAAATATTTTAATAATATTAAACGATTGAATTTTTAAATATTTATTTAATAATATAACTACAAACTTTTACTCGTAAAACAATTTTTCATGAATATTCCAAGAATTTTATTTACCTTTTCATTAATACGCTTAAAAAATGTTGCATATTTTATGGTAGCTATAGTGTAATAAAATAAATACCTTTAAAATAGTTTAATAACATTAAGTGATTGGATTTTAAAAGTTTTTAACAATACATTTTTTTACTTTTAAATCACTTTTTTTCATGATAATGCCAGGCATTTTTGTTTTGCTTTCCATTAATACGCTTAAAAAGCATATTTACGGTATAAAAAACTTAGTAATAATTGTAATGAAATAAATATTATAAAAATATTTTAATAACTTTAATTTATAGAATTTTTTACATAATTCTCTTTTCAATTCAATAAAAATTATAACTTTTTTTGTAAATCATATAATTGCATCACTTTTGGACCCTTAACTATATTTAACGTTTTCAATTACTGTGTCAAATAAATACTCATCATTCAATTAAAGTCAGTTGCATACCATTAATCATTACGAGTTTTTTTTTTTTTGCACTTAAAACAGTTTTTATGAATCCACCGATCATTGCTTAAATATGTGTCTAATTACAGCAAAAAAGAGGGATATATTTTATACAAAACAAGTTAGAGTGCTATATTCGGCTATGCCGAATCTTAAATACCCTCCACCAGCAAACTACTTTTATTGAAACCCATCTAACTATCTAATTTTTAGATAACTTGCCAAAATTTTTGTCGAACTAATTTTGATTAGGTCCAGCAAAATGTATATTAATACGCCAGTTCGAAAACATTTTAATAAAATGATGTATCTATACACAGAATATGGGAGTTGTGACCAATTATGGACTGGTCAGGAAACAATTTCGTATAATGATTTATATGCAGAAAAAGATCAGGTCTAATTTTACTCCAATAGCTTTATTAATCAATGAAATATGTGCGTTTAGGTGACTTTAGGAAGTGGACTTTATATAGGAGCTATGAGCAATTAAGGGCCTATCCGGAAAAATTTCGCAGAGTGATTCATATGTGCACAAATCATATTTTATCAAGATATCTTTATTTGATAATTAAATATGTGCGTTTAAGGGATTTTTTGAAGTGGACCTATTACCAAATATGGACCGATACAGAAAAAATTTGGTAGAATGTTTTATATGCCTATCCGCAAAAAATTTCGTAGAGTGATTTATGTAAAGACAAAACATATTTGTGTTGAATTTTCTCAAATTAACTTTATTTGACAATGAAATATGTGTGCTTAAGTGACTCTCAGAAGTGGACCTTATATAGAAGCTATGACCAATAATGGACCGATCTGAGAAAAAAGTGCTAGAAAGATTCATATGTACACAAAAATCTGAGAAAAAAGTGCTAGAAAGATTCATATGTACACAAAACTTATTCAAGTCGAATTTTACCCCTATAGCTTTAGAATTCAATGAAATATATGCGTGTAACTGATTTGGACCTTATATGGGAACTATGACCAATTATGGGCCTATTCGGGAAACATTTCGCAGAGTGATTCATATTTGGACAAAACATGTTTGTGTCGAATTTTATCAAGATAGCTTTATTTGATAATGAAATATGTGCTTTTAAGTGATTTTCGTAAGTGGACCTTATATGGGAGTTATGACCAATAATGGACCGACAGGTAAAAAATTTATAAAATGATTTGTATGTACACAAAACATATTCAAGTCGAATATTATCCCAATATCTTTAGAATTCAATGAAATATATGCGTTTAAGTGATTTTAGGAAGTGGACATTATATGGGAGCTATGACCAATTATAGGCCTATCCGGAAAAAATTTCAAAGAGTCATTCATGTTTAGGTAAAACATATTTGTGTCGAATTTTATCAATATAGCTTTACTTGGCATTGAAATATGTGCTTTTAAGTGATTTTCGGAAGTGGGCCTTATATAGGATCTATGACCAATTATGGACCGATCCGTAAAAAATTTTGTAGAATGATTTGTATGTATACAAAACAGATTTGTGTCGAATTTTACCCCCGATAGCTTTATAATTCAATGAAATATATGCGTTTAAGTTATTTTCGGAAGTGGACCTTATATGGGAGCTATGAGCAATTATGGGCCTATCCGGAAAAAATTTCATAGAGTGATTTATATTTCGACTAAACATATTTGTGTTGAATTTCATCAAAATAGCTTTAGTTGGCAATGAAATATGAGCTTTTAAATGATTTTCGGAAGTGGGCTTTATGTGGGAGCTATGACCAATAATGGACCGATCCGTAAAAAATTTTGCAGAATGATTTGTATGTACACAAAACATATCCAACTCGAATTTTATCACAATAGCTTTATTCATCAATGAAATATGTGCGTTTAGGTGATTTTCAGAATAGGACCTTATATGGGAGCTATGACCAATTGTGGACCGACTGAGATCTACGTTGAGAGTATGATTTCTGTTCATATTATATTTACATGTACAAAATTTCGTGTGGATACCGATATATTTGAGGGAGTTATTAACGAAAAACTAATTTCCGGGAATATATACCTTTATATGGGGGCTATGAGAAATATTGATCACTACTATGAAAAAATAACGTGTGACAAAATTCATCGAAATATCTTTAGTAGTTTTTGAGAAAACTTCAAAAGAATTATGAAAAAAACGTAATTTTTTTCGAGGTAGTCTGAAATTTTTACTCATAACTCTTTACGTTGTGAACCGATTTTGCTGATTTTCAATACCAAACTGCTTAGGATAATAATAAATATTTTGGGTGAATTTGGTTTATTTCCTTTGCTTAGTTTTAACGTTAGCGTGTTTTACACAGACAGACAGACGGACATAGCTAAATCGACTCAGAATTTGATAAGGACCCAGAATATATATACTTTGTTGGGTCTTAGATGAATATTTCTTGGTGTTACACACGGAACGACAAACTTATATATACCCTCTATCACCACTGATGGTGGTGGAGGGTATAAAAACATTGTATAAAAGGCATCAATTAACAAAGTACTTTTCATGTAAATTTAATTTTTGGCAAATTTTTGGGAATTGAATAGAGTTTTTTTAATTCCAAAGAGAAAGAAATATTTGAATGCACAATGGTACCAGTGCCAAGGTGAGAGTTTAAGAATATGTCAGAAGTCACTCGTTCATATTTAAGATGGAGCAACCTAATACAAATAACTAACTAACTAACTAACTAACTAACTACTAACTAACTAACTAACTAACTAACTAACTAACTAACTAACTAACTAACTAACTAACTAACTAACTAACTAACTAACTAACTAACTAACTAACTAACTAACTAACTAACTAACTAACTAACTAACTAACTAACTACTAACTAACTAACTAACTAACTAACTAACTAACTAACTAACTAACTACTAACTAACTAACTAACTAACTACTAACTAACTAACTAACTAACTAACTAACTAACTAACTAACTAACTAACTAACTACTAACTAACTAACTAACTAACTACTAACTAACTAACTAACTAACTAACTAACTAACTAACTAACTAACTAACTAACTAACTAACTAACTAACTAACTAACTAACTAACTAACTAACTAACTAACTAACTAACTAACTAACTAACTAACTAACTAACTAACTAACTACTAACTACTACTAACTAACTAACTAACTAACTAACTAACTAACTAACTAACTAACTAACTAACTAACTAACTAACTAACTAACTAACTACTAACTAACTAACTAACTAACTAACTAACTAACTAACTACTAACTAACTAACTAACTAACTAACTAACTAACTAACTAACTAACTAACTAACTAACTAACTAACTAACTAACTAACTAACTAACTAACTAACTAACTAACTAACTAACTAACTAACTAACTAACTAACTAACTAACTAACTAACTAACTAACTAACTAACTACTAACTAACTAACTAACTAACTAACTAACTAACTAACTAACTAACTAACTAACTAACTAACTAACTAACTAACTAACTAACTAACTAACTAACTAACTAACTAACTAACTAACTAACTACTAACTAACTAACTAACTAACTAACTAACTAACTAACTAACTAACTAACTAACTAACTAACTAACTAACTAACTAACTAACTAACTAACTAACTAACTAACTAACTAACTAACTAACTAACTACTAACTAACTAACTAACTAACTAACTAACTAACTAACTAACTAACTAACTAACTAACTAACTAACAACTAACTAACTAACTAACTAACTAACTAACTAACTAACTAACTAACTAACTAACTAACTAACTAACTAACTAACTAACTAACTAACTAACTAACTAACTAACTAACTAACTAACTAACTAACTAACTACTAACTAACTAACTAACTAACTAACTAACTAACTAACTAACTAACTAACTAACTAACTAACTACTAACTAACTAACTAACTAACTAACTAACTAACTAACTAACTAACTAACTAACTAACTAACTAACTAACTAACTAACTAACTAACTAACTAACTAACTAACTAACTAACTAACTAACTAACTAACTAACTAACTAACTAACTAACTAACTAACTAACTACTAACTAACTAACTAACTAACTAACTAACTAACTAACTAACTAACTAACTAACTAACTAACTAACTAACTAACTAACTAACTAACTAACTACGTGCAACAAGCTGTTGCGTTCGCACAAGGTTCTCATGGTCACACAGATGGGTGTTACAAACATCATCACAAATGCATAGTACCCATCCCACTATAGTGGTGTAGGGTACAATCGCGAAATGATCTATAAAGTAAGTAAATAATTGTAAGTAATTTTCGTGAAATTATACAAATATGAACAGTATCTGATAGATAATTGATGATTTTTAATAATTTCCAAATTTTGTTTGAAATACGTATGTATGTGTACGTAAATCGTTTCAATACATAATATCGTTAACACAACAAAATCAATTGTAATTTTTACATTGTGCTGAAACATTTATTTGCCTACATTTTGGCGCTTAAATAAGAATAAAACTTAAAAATTTAAATACAAAAAATATTTTTATTTATTTATTCATTGCATTTGTCAGTTGTTTTGTTTATTTTATGTTGTTTTCTTTACCACTTTTAAACAAGTGGACAA